>NW_016909159.1:848010-879064 GCF_001483705.2 Eufriesea mexicana | reverse complement strand
AATATAATATATAATATATAAATTATAATTATAAATATTTAAATAATGCCAAAAATTAATATAATTAAAAAAATAATAAAATAATAAAAATAAATTTATAAAAGCAAAATTGGAAATAATACGATGATCGAATATTTAATGTTAAAATATTGGAAATTTATGTTTATATGGATTTTTTTATTTAAAATATCGTTAATGAGTCAGGGAAATTTTTTATTTGCCATTTAACAGCGAACCGATAGTGAATGGTGAAACATAGGTTAACGTTTTCAAAGATACCGCTTTACACACCACTTTGTGTGGCTCGAATACCATACTACATTCCTTTCACCACAGCATACAACTTTCAATGTCTATAACTCGTAAAGAATGCATTCGCGAATCTGTGTTAGTAGAAAATATTGGAACTACTTGTTATAACTTTTAATTTCTAGAACCAATATATGTAATCGAGTAGTCAAAAATGACGTGTAAATTCGAAAATCTGCAAATAATTTATCAAAGCTGCACAAAATACAAATTTTTATCATAAAATTTATACAAAATAAGAATTTTTATTGCAAAATCTACGTAAAGTAAAAATTTCGATTGCAAAATTTATGCAGAATAGAAATTTTTATTATAAAAAGTAAATTAAAAGCTGGTATTACAAAGTCTACACAAAATAAAAATTTATATAATAGGATTTACATAGAAAAAAAATTTGTATCACCAAATCTGTACAAAATAAATCCCTAATTTCAAAATTTAGGTGAAATAAAAATTCACGTGAGTAAATCTATGCGAAATACTTTATTCGAAATAAATCAAAAGAAATTTGTATCATAAAATGTGTACAAAATAAATCCCTAATTTCAAAATTTAGGTGAAATAAAAATTCACATGAGAAAATCTATGATAAATATTTTATTCGAAATAAATCGAAATTTGATTCGTGAAAATAAAAATGTAAATTTTTCTTATGAAATAAGAAGATCCAATTATTTTTAAAATTGATAAATATATTAAAACTTAATTAAGTAGCATTGAATTAAAATTAATGTTTTACTTAAAATGACTTAGTCCAATTGAAAGCACTCGGTATAATTCAAGTAAACGTTTATGGATTTATAAATTGCAATTAAGAATTGATTTAGAACGGAGTCATAGGTATAATCAGTTCCGTTTATTCTGGAAGAAACTTTCAAAAACATGAACCGTGGAAATTTACGTCGAATTATGTGTACGATACCTTGCTCGCGTTATTTGTTCACATAAACGAATTCGCGAAGTCGTTTTCTTAACTTGATACGTATGATAAGCGAATTAAAAATAGCAACTTACTAGTGATAAATTTCGAAACGATTAAACTCTTTATATACGCAGAAATAAATATATATAGCACGGTATTTTTCATTGAAAAAATTTTTTAATTATAATTTTCAATTCACAGATTGTAAAAATATTAAAATATTATAACAAATTTACTTGTATAACGTTTAAATACAATATTAAATATTAATGATAATTAATAATAATTAGTATTGTAGTGAGAGACAATTTTCACTAAATATGTTTTTTAAATTTACGTATTATAAATGTTTAAATTTATTATACCACGAATATATGCTATAAATATTAGTATTAATATACTTAGTTATTATTTTACTTATTAATGTCATTTACTTCACATTCAATTAAACTTTTATATATAAATTTTATTCGACTTAATTTAAACGATAAATTTCATTCAACCTAACCTACAAATTTATAATGGACAATTTCTATCAAGTAATAAATATGTAGTATCATAGAGAGTAGTGTATACTATAGACTGTAACCTAACCTCAAATTAAAGACACGACAATTTTATACACTTTCGAATAATTTTATAGAAAGTGATAGTAAGTTACTGTATAAATCTTGTTAGCTGATTTCGTGTACTATATTTAACAATTTTGTCATTTTTATCGTTTTTCGATATATACGTTCATCATGTTGCACGAATGGCTAAATACACTTTCCTCGCTTTATCTGCAATCAGGTATTTAGAAAATAAATCACGCAATCCTTTAAAATGGTGGATTATGCAATTCGTTCAGATCAACGTTGTGCAGGAGCTCCAAGTTGATTACTAGTGAAATAGTTCCAACAAAAAATCACTAGAACAGCAGTTGGTCTCTAAGAGCTGGAAATGTTCCTAGTTGTCACTGGAGATTTTTCAATTTTCACTAGATACTTTTAAACGTATTATGTAAAATGGTCTAAAGTAACTTATTACGTAAAATAAGATTTAACGAAGGTTCCTAGGAACTAAGTGACCAAACCAGTCGAAGAAATTATATACAGGGTGTCCTACTGATTTTTAAATATCTCTCTTGTGTGAAATAACTAGTGAAAGTTATTATCTATAGTTTATTACTATAGTTTATCATACCTGCACTACAATAGATTATAATTTATTACTAAACTATAGTATACAGGGTGTTTTATTTGAAGCTTCGCGCTCAATTATTTCCTAAACTATAGTTCGTTTCAAAAAATGTATCAAATGAAACTTACTCTATTTTAAGGAAGACATCTTATAATAGTCGTAAATTTTTGCTAGATGGACGTGTTTCCGAAATTTCAAGGGGAACTTGGTTTTTTCTAATACAACTGTATATTTTTTTATGTATATATTTCTTAACAGCATTAAATGACCTTGAACGATCTTCGAATACCAAACTATTATAGGTCAATAAATTCACTCTGAAATGCACTATACTCGAAACATCAAATAAGACACCCTGTATACATATGTATATAATAGAGTGTTTGCAAAATTGTGGTATAATTAACAATTGATTATCTCAAAAAGTTAAAAAATCTGTAAAAATCTTACTCTATATTTTTGACTGAGTTTTATCTAAAGAATCACTCACTTGTCAATTAGATCACAATTTCCCAGACACTCTGTATATACAAATATGTACAGGGTAGATCACTTAACGCGACGTTAGTACGTTAATTACGACTGCCATTAGTAATACAGTCAACTTAACCAAAATCTAGTATCATTATCTTCTCATAATTCTTTCACAATAATTTTTCCATATAGTCCATTAAACTATACTCTACACCTACCAATTATTAATCTACAAATTATGAACCTATAAAAGTTATAGCATTTATAGAAAGATGACAATGACAATAGTCTTCCTTCACACGTGAAATTTTCTTTTCCTTCTTTGTTTTTTATAGAATATTCAATTTTTGGACTTGAACATTGCTGGAACAATCCTGTAAATAAAACTGCTAATAACGAGATACATTTATCCCAAAATTCGCACACCGAGGTATGACGTTGCTCACTTAATTACCTCCATTATGAAGTATGTTCGATACCTCTAACTTCATCAAAGTTAGGCAAAGTTGGTGGCACACCCTGTATGCAATTTACAACTCGCGAGGTTGCATTTGAGGTTCAATTCGTGATTCAGACATTGTGAGTCATCCCCCATAAAGTAAGGTTTATATCAGAGTGATATCTGTGACTGGAATGCCGTTTCTATTTGTACTTTCTTCATGACAACTTCCAGTCTCCTCGCGAATTATAATCGTCGTAAATAAATACCAGCTGTTGCAAAATAATGTCAGCTCAGAAAATACATAAAGTGGTTTGTATTTTATTCTATTGTAAAAGAAGTTTTAACTGTAAAGGGTGTCTCAAAATTCACGCAAGATTTGAATTTCGCGCCATTAGTGCGGTACAGTATTGCCAATGAAATAGAAAAGAGAGCTGACAATTTAGGGTTACTAAAAATAGAGTGCTATACGAAAAAATAACGCGTCTTCATTATTAAGCAATATTTTCTTAATATATTCTGAATTAAAAACCTATGTTTTCTATAAAAATTACTTGTTAAGTAAATTTTAGGACACCCTATATTAGAATTAGAAAAAATATTAAAAAGATGCTATTAGGTTAGGGAAGATTTACTGTTAGGAATACCTAATGGATTTATAATGGGGTCGCACTATTTTTGGAAGGACTTAAGGAATTAGGACTTACGCAGTATATACAGTCAATCACAAAAGTATTTATATCCTCAATTCGTAAATTTTAAACGATTGCTGTTCTTTTATAATAAAAGTCTCAAAATCCTTATCAGTAAGTTACGTGTCATACTAACTAAACTTTCGACTGATTCAGATTTTATTGCAAAATAACAGTTCCTCGTAACGCAAACAAGGATTAAAATAAACTTTCTCAGAATTAACGTTACAAATCATAAAGTATCACTAGCTCAAATATTTGCCATACATGAATCACGCATAGGCCAAAGTGATTATCTTCACTTCCTGAATTCTTTTATACGTTTGTATAAAATCACTCAACTGATGTTTAACTCTTTATATTTAACATAATTTTCCACTTTGTCCTGTTTGGAGTTGATCTATAATACTTGGCAAGCTAGAGGCTCGTATAATGATCGAAATTTTGATTTTATCTGTTTAACTTCGATTTTGCTTCAGAATTATGCAATTCGTGTTGCGAAGGAATAGCAATTATTCGAAGTCAATAATCGGAGTGGATAATTCTGTGACTGACTGTATTGTAGAGCGACTAGTTGAAACGCGATCGTGGGAGTTGGGAAGACATTTTCCAGTCACGTCAATTTTAACTGACATCATGGCGGACTTTCACGATCGGTAATCTGAACATTGCTGAATCGATTTCCCTAGGATGAAGGCCTCTTTATAAGACATTGTAGATGAAGGAACCTTGAACTCAGGGATGTTACATAATTAGGAGCCTAGACTGCGATGTGATTGGACTATCTAATGCTTCATAGACTATCTAATCTTCGCAACCCTCTGGAGAACGTATTCCAAAAACATAGACTTTTCGAGAATTATAGAATCATTATTTTTAGAGTTACCAAACTGAACAGAACTCGTGATTAGATTCAAACTTGAAACCTCAGACTTAGACACTATGAACTGGACTATATAAAAATAGAATATTATTTTCTAAGTATTTATAGTCAACCGCTAAAATAAATTTAGGGTTAATATTTATTTTTGATATTAAGAATTATATACTTGTACTAATTAACTTATTAACTTGTACTAATTAGTACACACGTAGCTGATACTCTTGAGAGTAACCACATCACGTCTTCAATGACAACCTGATGACATTGAAATCAATTCTAACGTGAAATAAATATTACCCTTGTAATGTTGCTCTTGATAGCGAAGGAATCAAATTTTTCATTGGCTGGAAATGTCACACCTACAAATAGGATCGTATCCTGAGTGAACAGGACATGTCGAGGCTAAATAAGATAGAAGGATCAAGCGTTGACGTAGACACAGGATCAGCGTTAACTACTGAACGGTACCTAAGCTAGCTATACTACGTTAACTAAGATGAAAAGAGTATCTACTATGCGTGGCTGAAAAGAAGTCATCTGAGAAACTTGTAGGACCGAATCCCCACCAGCCCAACCATTCTAACATCATGGCAGAAGTAGAGTAAAACGCTTCCCTTATTGGCAGAACTGATCCCTTCCTATTAGCCCGGTCATAGAACACCATGTGACAAAGAAAGCGAACGAAGCAACGAGACAAAGTGAGACAGACGCAACAAATAGATGCAAGAGCGTAGACTCATCCCAAAAACATATTAACTTCAGATTCTTCCGATGAACACGTGATTATTTGCAATTACTAATTACTAATTAGCATCTTGATTAACTTTCCATTGCATTATGCTGCAAACGTGCTGTACTGTACACATATTTTTTATATTTATGTTGCATCGTATGATTTTTTAAACGGTTATCTAGTACGATGCAATTACATAATTAATTTATCATAAAAAATACATCTTAAATTTTAAATCAATTTTCATAAATGATGTTAATTATTATTACTTTTGTGCTCCTTTACCTTATAAATCTTCCGAGCTATTGTCATCTGATTCCGTATCCGACTCACTGCTTTGTATTTCCAATCCTAAGTCTTCAATTGCGTCTTCTATTATTCGAGGGTAAGAATTTGACGGATATTTTACGCCTATGTTAACTTATCGCGTTATCGAACTTGGAGGTAGTAGTTTTAGGAGTGTCATAGGAGAGTGGGTATTACTTGTGGAATACCCCTCTTGCCCCGCAACCGAACGAGATGACTTCTTTTCGGCCACGCATAGTACGTAACTTATTCTGCTACTACGTCAGAAGTATGGATTTCGAGAACATCAAAGTTAGGTTAGGTGGAGCGAACAGAGCATCCCTGTCGTCCTATATCACCCCGTCTACCAACTTACCAGACTTGTATAATACGTGTATTCTAACTTCCAAAACAGTAATTTGAGATTATTAAAGGGATATAAGGAGTTTGGACGTCAATCGATACAACGCAATATTAATTCGCAATGAGTTCCTACCTTGTTGGCTATTGCTGCTGATAATTTATGGAAAGTTCAAGTATTCTAAATATTCATTTTATATATTAACGCTAGACCTACCACGATTAAATGACCGTTGAATGGAAAAAAGTTTAATTCCACTGTGCCCTAAAGAGTTATATAGCTGATAGACTAGATCTACGAGCGATACGACCTTTTTTAGAGATTTTAAACAATGGTCTATTAGGTGTTCTAATCATTTTTTCGTCGACTGGGGCGAATAGTACAGCAGCTATTGATCTCAGGATTAAATTCACAGTGCTCATATTTCACAAAATACTGGAGAAACCTTCATTGAACATATTAACAGCAATATAACCACCAATTTTCGTGTTTGTAATGGCGCTAAATAAACTTTTTCGGAGCTAAACGCTAGATAGCATTATCAAAATTTCGTTTCAATTTTGGGTCATCCCACCCAAAGCAAAGCAAAAGTAGACATGTATAATGTCGACTCCTCGACTTTTCTGATATTACTATCTATAGAATCGGTTCCATGCTGACAGACTGTCACGTCAAGCCGTTATACATATGCCGATGCATTATGGACGCGAGATCGCAAATCGGGTTTGATTTCCTTACATCCAAAAATAATTTTAACTCTCTGCGGCACAGGATTTCAGATAATAAAATAGACCCATGTTGCATAGAAATTTTATTGCGTTTTAAATGAAGCAAAATTGTATAGAAATAATTTTTATAAAAATTAACTTACTTTTACGATTTTTCACGTAAAACCAGGAAAAAGAGATTGTCGCAATAAACCTTCCGCTTGCAACAATCGATGAACCTGTACTGGCATGTTGAATGTTGCCAACACGAGCGAATACATTTATAACGTTTGTCGAAGGTATTACCAACTGCTTTACGTAAATAAAACGAAATATAAACCTATGCGCATGCAGCTATTGCAATATTTCGAGGTGGGACTAAAAATGTCCCACTGTGCATTACGGTGCAACAAAAAGGTAGAGCACTTTTAATCACAGTGTGTCCCAAAGAGTTAACGCAATGATTTACAAACTTGATTGTATCGTTTGAATTAATGGTACACTTGTTCTATTAGGATCTGATACGCAATCCTTTTGGCAATTCCCTTTTCCATAAAGAGTAAAGGCAAGGTAATGCTACGAATCTGCTTTAGGATTTCGTCATTAGAACGTCACATATTTTAGCCTCTCAATGCATTCTCAGAATCGATCTTCACTCGTAACCGATAATCTGATCGTGAGCTAAACGTCCGATCTCTTTCACTCGGCCCTCGAGCACTCGTCATCCACACCATCACCGTCATCCACATAGATCACTTATTCTGCCACATAGGCTGCGATACTTGCAATCTAATCCACGCTGATCGCATACCACGTCTATTTACAGGGTGTAATCGAAATAAGTGGTCAAACTCTGATTGTTATACTCTGTTCTTCGGAGTAAGTGTTGGGTATTGTCGAATGATCAGTTGTTGGTTCCATTGTATCTAATGGCTGTGTTAAAATTGTGTAATAACGGAATTTAGTTGGGGTAATTTATGGGAATTGTTCAGAGAAGTTGAGAGTTTCGTTGTATTGTTGAATCTTGCTTGGTATTAGTTTATAATTCTTTTGTTTTAAGTATGATCAGTGGCTGAAAGTGATGTTGTTGGTCTGAAATTAATGTCATTAACTAGTTTTGGAGATAATAAAAATGATTAAAATATTATTGAAATATTTAGAAAATTATTAAAATTGTTGATATGAAGATTTAATTATAATAATTTTAAATTTTTATAATTTTTCATGTTATAATATTCTATTATAAGACATAAGACATTTACAATATTCTCTTATCAAATATAGAATATTTACAATATTCTTTAGGAAATGTAGAATATTTAGAATATCATATTATAAAATATAGTTTCTATTTCTTTATAAAATATAGAATATTTAGAATATTATATTATAAAACACAGAATATTTAGAATATTCTATTATAAAATACGCAATATTTACAATATTCTGTTATAAATATTCTAGATTTCATAATATTATAAAACTATTATTATAAAACTATTATAGCCTCATAATATTCTATTATAGTCTTATAACAGAAAGGTTAAAGTTGAGTTTCTATTTCTTTATAAAATATAGAATATTTAGAATATTATATTATAAAACACAGAATATTTAGAATATTCTATTATAAAATACAGAATATTTAAAATATTCTATTATAAAATATACAATATTTACAATATTCTGTTATAAATATTCTATATTTTATAATATTATAAAACTATTATAGCCTCATAATATTCTATTATAGTCTTATAACAGAAAGGTTAAAATTGAGTTAACTAAGAAATTATTATATTTCCCAGAAAAGGAGAATACACGTTCTAAGTACACCAAAGATTCTCATATTCATCAAACTGATCTAGGTTCTAGAAATTTCAAATGCATTAAAGCTCCACATTGCAGCAGGCTCAGCACTAATAGCTTTGTGATTCTTCATTTACGTATTTCCACCATATTTATCACGCCTTTATTTACATTTTGTTCTGTACTCCACAAATTTTATAAGTCTCTAATCGTCTTATGATACATACATAATAAAATAATACAACAATTTTTAAAATACACTAAATATTATTTATATTATGTTTATTACAATTTTCTTATTATTTTATTTCCTTTATTTTCATATTTTTAATAATAAATTTCCTATTAATATAGATATATAGAAAATTACCAGAAAAGTTATCATTCATAATAGATACAATAATTTTTACAAGCAAAATATTTAATTTATAATAATATATTGAAATCTAAATTAATTTAGCTCATGTGACGTAAATACTAAAATATCTATTACTGATATTTATTATTCAAAGCTACTATAATTTAACAATATTTTATATACCATATTTAACACTTAATAATGAATAAATAACAAAAATAATTTAATTTGTTACTAACATGCTTACAAATTAAAATACCTATCCAAATTTAAAAAATAATAATTAAAATATAATATATACTCCAGATTTAATAAAAATAGTATAATAATAACTGAATAATGATACTATATATTCTAGAATTTGAAATAAAATTTTCAATTGTTGAACAAATATTTAATCGATTGTATAAATATGAATCGTTGAATAAATATTTAATCGAAAGCAACACTATGTTATTCTACAAAAATAAGGCCAAGAGATTTGCAAATAAGACTAAGTGATAGTAAGACTGTAACATATTCCCAGAAAGTCTATTTCATTCCATTCTAGTTTACTGCGGTACCTTTGACAGTTACTTTGATTACTCACCGCATACCATTCACGTAACTCCATTATGTTCCATTGTCTTAATCGTAAAAAGCTGATACCATACAAAGATAACTATTTTTATAGACGTTGTACATAACAGCATCTTTAAAAACGAAGTCATTGAAGTCTTTGTTCCAAAAATAGAAATTATATTTGAAATTAGTAAAGCATAATAAATTTCCATTTTTCAAGGGAAAATAAATGATAGATATTCTTTTCATTGGTATCTGATTAAAGGACAGAAATCATATTATTCTATATAATAAATATAGTATCTGTATAATAATATAGTATTTATATAATAATATATAGTATCTATATAATTCTATATAATGAATATAATATTATTATTCTATTCTATCTCTATACTATTTCCACTATTTATATTTTTATTTCACATTTGAGTATTTATACTAATTTTATACTATTATTGTTCTATATTATTTTATTTTTTAAATTATTTCTTATCTATATTATTCTATTTTTATTTCTTATTTTGAAAATAAATTACTCGCTATGTGAAAGGTCAACTTCAATTCGTGACTAACCTTTGTTGGGTTATTTAGCAAATGTTATGTATGTTAGTAGGACGTACGAGAAGGTATCTCCCCAGGGTGATCCTCCAGGGGTCAACGAACTATGAACGAGCGTAATTTTTGTAGCATATCAGTATTCACAATTGTAACAATAGTTTCTGAGATCTATTAATGATAATATATTAACAAACATTCTTGCAAAATATAGATAAAAAGCAAAAAATAGTTTAAACAAATTTTATTGAAAAAATAATATTAAAAAAACAATTTCATTAATTTTAAAAATTGTGGAAAATAAAATAATATTAACAAACATTCTTGATAAATATAGATAAAAAGCAAAAAATAGTTTAAACAAATTTTGTGGAAAAAATAATATTAAAAAAAACAATTGCACTAATTTTAAAAGTTGTGAAAAATAAAAATATATAATGCTTGGAAATTAATCTAAAACTCCAAAGTTATAGAGAAAGAATAATTTATGTGAAGGAAATAGTCATGCATTCTAACATACTGTTAGAATTATGAGGTTGGAAACAAGAGCTTTGTAACCTTTCATTCAGTATTTTGCTGGGCTATAAGAACGTCAGAATGTGACGTTGATCGAGTACAGAAAGCAGCTGTAAAATGCAATACGATTACAGATCAAATAACAATGCTTTTGTATAGAGCGAAAAATGGCGTGAAATTCGAATTGTGTTCTTTCTTTTTGCCGTATAAGGATTAAATCATTTGAAATTCGAAACTAAACAATTATCATACGATTGTTTAATTGTTATAAGAAGATAAAATCGAAAAAATTTTGTTGATCGTCTTGTGTTTCTTCGAAACTCGTTTCTCCTAACCTAACCTATCTTTTGTCCACGCAACATGGCCTATTTTACCATTACCGCTATATATCTTCTTAAAAATAATAACTATAGAACTAAAAATAAAAATAAAATTCTCAAAGCAATTTGAAATTTTGCAACTAGTACTACAAACTTCAAATTTCCTTAATTTATCACCAGATAGTACCAAATTATAATATATATCTTAAATATAGCATATTTATAATAATAATAATAATAATAATAATAATAATAATAATAATAATGATGATGAATATTGTGTAGTGAAATAAATAGGTTTATATAATTAAATACCTATTTAAATAATGCATAACACTAATTTCGTTAAAAATAATCTCATGCTCGCAATAAACGAAAGATAAAAAATTTGAAATCCGTGATTTTGGCGGGTTTAGTAGTCCCAATGTTAATATTATAAACAATAAATTCAAATATTTAAAAATAGCAATTTAAATTCTTTTTAAAATGGAGATCAAAGACATGCTCCTCCTAATTCGAATTAAAATTCATTTCCAAAATGTAATAGCAAAGTATAACAAAGACATTTCGACAGTATAAATAATTAAATTCGTATATCAATTGCATCGAACAAAGTAGACGTTACAAGAAAACAAGTGTTTCTTCACACGAGGCAGAACAAACGATTGCAACTTGCATGATTCACCGATTTCTTAAAAATTAGAAATAGAATCATGCTCACGAAAAATTTTTCATAACCTAACATATTTGCCACCTTGCCAAATCTAACCTATCAAACGAATACCGTATACTTTCTCAAGAATACCAATTATGATAGCAGGGAGACATTTTCCAAAGCAATTTGAAAACGAGTTTTCATGCACACGAGACAGAGCAAACGAATGCTGCTTCCGCGATTCGCTGATCCCCTCGGGAATAGAAACTACGCTCGAAATCCGCGAGATCTAGCGTTTACTTTTTAGAAACCGTGAAGCGGCAAAAGCGCGCGAGCAATGCACTGCGCATGCGTGTTTATTGCCCCAACGAACGAGTGAACGAGCTGCAGACAGGGTGGCTCGCGTGCTTAGCTAGAAATTCGACCGGATTCCAGCTGCTTTCTACCGAATTTTTTCGCGCTCGCTTCTGCGCAGCTTTCCGTCTGCGCATGAGTAGCTAGATGCGCGCGTTTCTTCGTGTCGATATAACAGTACGAAAGGTTAAAAAGTTACGGCTGGAGTAATAAAAATCGGATAATAGGTGAAGCTATTTAACGTCTGGAAAGTTGCAAACGGTTATGTTCCTCGTTTCAGCATAATGGAGTTTGAAAACGTTTAGCAGGGTATTTTAGGAATTCGTTGAGGAATTCTGTTGAAAGATTAAAGCTATTTCTTATGGATGAAATAATCGCGAAAGAATGAGAAAATAGAAATAAAATAATTGAAATCGTTTATTGTTGAGCAGGTTACTATTAGGTATGTGTATTTTTCCATGTAACTTACAAAGATTTAAAATTGATCGATGAAATAAATATTTTGGAAATCTGTTGATCAATTTTTATAGTTTTTATAGGAAAAACTAAAAATAACAAGATGGTGTCCTAAATTATTTATTATTTATTATTTATTTTTATTTATAAATTAAAATTCTAAAATTTCTAGCTCCTTTATATCAGAAATTATTACACAGAAGGTGACTGTATAAAAATATGCAATTCTGCTGTGTACTGTCTATCTCTGCACATATGTCCAACGTATTATGATATATTTAAAGAGTTAGGCACTACATGGAAAGAAAAATTTAAGAAAAATTATGAAAAGTGATAATTTCAACTTTTGAAAAATTAATTAATTTAGAAACACCAAAATTGAACGCATTTTTAATAAACTCGAAATTGAAGAATGAATAATAAATACACTTGAATTGTTACATTTTAAAAATCCACATTCCCATAACCTATTCACGTTAAATTAAGTTAAATTAAACAATACAGTATATTTATAATTTCTTACTTAATACCAAATGAAGTAATACTATTTTATTAAACAAATTTTTGAATATGCAATTATTTATCACTACTTTTACGTATGTAAAATTATTAATCCACATTCCCATAACCTATTCACGTTAAATTAAGTTAAATTGAACAATACAGTATATTTATGATTTCTCATTTAACCCTAAATGAAGTAATATTATTTTATTAAACAAATTTTGAATATGCAATTGAGCACAGCACATGTATCACTGTATATACGTATGTAAAATTATTAATCCACATTCTCATAACCTATTCACGTTAAATTAAATTAAATTAAACAATACAGTATATTTATGATTTCCCACTTAATCCTAAATGAAGTAATATTATTTTATTAAACAAATTTTTGAATATGCAATTATATACCACTATTTAAAATTAATCTCACATTTCACTATATAAAATTATTAAAGCTTCTCATCGTCAACTTGACGCGCCATTACGAGGAATAAAAGAACAAAGATGGCGCACACTTTCGTCTACCTACCTCTTCATAAATTACCACTTAATATTCATTTGGGATCGTTGTAAATTATATAAAGTGTCAAATTTGTCATATCCCAAAGGAAACACAAATAGAGATACGATCCAATCACATACATCACACTTCTCCCAGCTACAAATCACGCATTAAGCTCCTTACTCCTACAAATCTCTCTTTATGGGGATGACTCAGAGCGTTTGACTCATGAATCCAAGCTTCGATGTAACCTCGCCAATGGGGAATCGCGTATGTTCCACGATTATCTGCCTTATTTTATCCGTATCAATCTTCGTTAAATTTTATATCAGAAGCCTCGTGTTCCTCGCGTCGAATCCTGTAAATTACCCACGACGACCATCCACTCCCATGACACCTGTGTGCCAGGCAATGCTAACATTCCGCAGGCATGGTGAGCGTAGAATTCGTAGAATCTGTAGTATCTTACGTGGATTGCATAATTGACTATTTTTGAGCACTCGTACGATCCTTTTCGAATACCTCATCGATCACAGACCGATAAAGATCTGTGGCCAATTTCCTTAACGTTGCGCAAGCAAGGTTCGCCTCGCTGCTCGTGAAATTGTTAATTAGACAAAGAACCGATTATCATGCAACAACTTGGCATCGTTGTTTCAGCCAGAACTTGGGCCGGTTAATCGCGGCACTTGAATTGTAAATACGAGCTTCGGGCCGATCTTAAGGGTCATGAATTATGAATTTCCTTTGGCCAACTTCGTTCTTTCGACATCGTTAATCTTCGTGGAATATCTCCTTTTTTCGAGCATCAGGATTTTCGTGGAATCGAGATGAATGGATGTTAACGAGATAAGGGAAGACTAGTTGTCGCGTTATCTCGATTGCCAATATTTTCGACTTAACTACTCTTTCGCCTAGGGGTCCCTAGGGACTCGTGGCTGCTCGGTGCACCTTTATACTTGTTCTGAAGATAGATCATCGTATCGATCCTTTATGACGATATATGATCTGAGATTTGCATATTTACTGTGTACGGATGATATAGATATTCTTATATCGATGAATTTTCAATAAAAATTTATAAAATTTATGTTAATATTATACTATTGACATATCTTTTGCTACTGGTGCAACTTTGTACTGCGTTATTAGGTATGTACGCAATTATTTATTAAAATCACGTGGACAGTAACCAGGGAGAATTCGAAATGACGTGAATTCGCGTCGACGATTGAAACAAAATTTTGCATGATGCAAATTCACGTCGACTGTCTGAAACGAAACTCGGAATGACGTGAATTCGTGTCAACGACCATACTGAGGATCTAAATGACGTAAATTTATGTCAACGACGACTATAATAACAGAAATAGTCCTTTACCTGAAGAACCCAAAAATACAGTTAGCTCAATTTTTGTTTTAAATATAACTTATGCTATTTTTATTCTCATCGTGTTATAGAGGAACAGAATTATAGATGACGTAAATTCATGCTTAATGGTGCTTAATTTTGCTTAATTTTTATTATAGATACTTTTGAAGATCATGGGAACAGGCATTGTATGAAAATATGTATTAAATAATTAATTATTATTTAAATATTGAATAATATTTAAATAATGCATAACACTCATAACAAACTTCATATAAACTTGAAACTTACTTTAATTATGTATTAGAAAAAAGACTATTTAATACCACTATAATGGTACACCAATAAAATACAATAGTAGTTTATTAGCCAACAAAGGAAATAAAATTTATAATATAATATAACAAGGTTTACATGATCCAACATTGAAGAGAAAATTTTTGGCAGCATTTTAAAGTTAGGTTGTCGATTTTTTATACTTTTTTCAACTTTAGTGTGCCAAAAAAAATAATTGAAAACATCAGATGTTAAAAATGTTGGTATGGAAGATAGAGATACACGTGTTGAAGATACCCTCCAAATTTGGTTGTAATCGATCAACTAGAACTCGAAATATCACGGCAACCATTTGGAAAAATATTATTTCGAGAAAAGTATTTCATAATATTATGAACAAACACTAAAACTTAATTAATTTTTCAAATCCAACAATATTCACTGTAGAAATATTTTCGAAGACATATACTTTCAGAAAACAAAGTAAAAAAGGAATTGATTTTTTGAAGGTTCTAGGTTAGAATACCGCCTTAAATCACTTACAGCCATATTGAATTTAAAGAACCCCTAACCTCTAAAAACCTGCTGCTGCCAACCTAACCTTACTTGAACATTCGACGCTTAGAAAATGAAGTATAAAACGAATTCATTTTTTGAAGGTTCTAGGTTAGAATACCGCATTAAAGTCACTTACAGCCATATTGAATTTAACGTACCCTTAACCTCTCAAAATCTGGTGTTGCCAACCTAACCTTACTTGTACATTCAACACTTGAAAAATGTATGTATTTTCTTGAGAGACGTAGGCCATGGAAATGTTTTAGAAAAGACGGGTATATTCAACAACAAACATCGTTAGGATGTTACTTAATTAAAGCTAGAGAAACTTGCAATCAGCGAATTCAAGGAGGCCAAAATGCCGGAGTGAACGTGCTGACCTGTCACGAACCAAGCTGTCGCAGGTTTCACCAATCGGTGTCATTGGATGTAGAAACATTTCTCTTTTTCTTTACCGTTACGCGGCTAGTCACGATTAGCGATTGCCATGGACGTTCATTAATAATTCAGCGCAATACGTTGCATCCGTGAATGGCCACGAAGGCTCCGCTGTGTTGGACTACAAAAGGTACCTCTCTCTGCGGTGTAACAGTCACGAAAATGGTAACAGTCCGGACTATCGATTTTACCTGCTTTTGCATCGGCCGTGTATTAACCCTTTATATTCGACGATTTTTTGGCTAAAAAAGGGTACGAGTTGAAAAATTTTCTGCTATAAGGCTGATGATATTTTTTGAGCAGTAAATAAGAAATCGTATAATAATTAACACGTAGAATTATTTAATTTCGATACTTCGCACATTGTTACATTATTTTAAATTTGATATATTAATTAATACCGAGCTTCGAAACTTTATCAAATGGCGACTGAAGGGCGCCTCTCAAGTGCAAAGGGTTAATATTTAGTGTGCTCCTTTGTATTAAAGTACTTTCGAATAAAAATTTGATTTTAAAAAAGCACAAAAATTATGAAAGAATAAAAATTAGAAAAATTATGAAGAAGTAAAAATTATTATAATTTTATAGTATGTTATGATAGAATTTTAGATAAGATGGTTTGTGTAGTTTCTGTAAAATTTGTTTCGAGGAATAAAAGTATAATGGAATTTGTGAGCAATGGTATTTTGTATAATATATTCTATTATCGAATATATTTTCAAAAACAAATGCAAAAGTTGGAACATATAATATATATTTTTTTAATGTATATAATACAATTTCTTTTAATTAAGTTAAATATTAATATATTTAATATAATCTTAACATGATTAAAATTTGGAAGTAATAGTATAACTATAAATTATATAATTATAGTATGTTTATAAAATATAATAATTAAATGCAGTAGTTTATATATTATTTGTTCAATGTATTTTATGGGGGTGTAAAATTTGAAAAATTTTGTTTGTTATAAATTTGTTATATCACATAAAGTGTGAAATATCTTTTGTATAACAATAAGTAATTATATAGTACAATCTTGGTTTATATTTAATATTACCAATATGGATTATTAAAGACTTCAAGTGGGTTATATATATTTATATTATTGCATGTACTCTCAGACTTTTGTTGTTGTGCTAATTAGTCATTAAAAATGTCTGCGTAGAAATCAGTAATAATTCAATCTTAATTAATTCCGCTATTTTCTTACGTTTGCATGAATATTATAATTAGCCATTAATTAGTCAATAGTTTAATTAGCTTCTAATATAATCACTAAAATAAAATACATTTGACCAAGAATATTTACGAAATCGATTTCTTGAAAACAAAATATAACTGAATTTTTTGTATTAATAATTATTTTATTCTAAAAAAATGCAAATGCAGAAATTATACTTTTAATGCCATTTTTGTCATCCTTTTACTGCTTAACAATTATGAAATGAAAATTATATCTGCATGATGGGGTCAAATTATAGCCCTTTCTTACACAGTTTAATTTTGCCTCATAAATGAGTAACATTATCACTAGTTACCAACAATTATGATTATGCTTAAATTCCCAGATTTTATTCAAGTAATTTCGACCAAAAAAGTTATATATTATTTATTTATATATTTATTTATTTTATATTTGTTATATTTTATTCATTTATTTATACATATGTGTCTGGAAATAACACGTATATAATACGTAATATATGCGTGTGAATAGAATTCATGACTTGTATACACATACGCACACATAATGTACACCTAATTAAACATCGACGACCCTATGCTATAAATTACACGGTAAACTTTCACTTGCGTAATAGCTAATATTCTATTAACAGAAGAATTTTGTTTCTAATTTTTAACGACCCGTCAATATTTATTATCTATCTATTAAAACTTCAATAGACGATATAGCACAAAAAAAAAATATTATTTAAAAATTTAAATAGACTTTAAAAGCAGAAAATAAATATATCACATTTTCTATTCAAACATAACATTGAACAACAAAAATGTCGTTTGATTAATCGATAACTGAAAAATTAAATATTAATTACGTGTTATATTTTGATTCTAACGTTTACAAATTTTCCAAAAATAAATATAATTAGTTTCATGTCTGACTAAGTTATATATCAATTTAGTACTCAATGTCGTATTAAAGAAATGAATGCTAAATAGAAACACAAGTCGTGCCAAATAACCTAACATACGTACAACGATATAACCTCAAACGCTTTACGCTCTATAACGCCAGATGAATTAGAAATTACATGTAAGTATTACCTCGCAATTCTAATCCTCGCTTTATTCGTCACTCACTACACTATAACACTCCTTTGCTATACATATTCTCATTCCAATATCACACTATGCATTTATAACAATTATATATCAAATTTGCAAAGCGTAACGAGAAACTGTAATAAATTAAAATTCCTTTTCTCACGAGCAAACGAAATTCCATTTTTCGAATATTCTGGTAATCGAAAGGCAACGATTTTCTCACTCGCGTATACACTCTGCGTTTCACTTGGAATCAGGAAGATTCGCTAAATAACCGTCGCAAACCAGCCGAATTTATGCTGCATTCGCCATACAACAACGCCACCGTGTGAAAACGTCGCAAAGTGAAAAAAGAGGCAGGAGAGAAATCAAACGTTGGTAATTCAATCCTTCGGGAGGAGGGTAACCGTGCTAGTTTCCTTCTCGTTTCGTAGACTCTGTAAATCAAGATCGAGAGTTCGCTCTGCCGATCGACGTTTTCACCATCGGTCGGTGATTAATATCGCGACTAGTCCGCACGTTTTAACATCGAATTATAACCGTGCGCCGACGGCGGCGTTACGGTTGTTCACGAGGCATCCTCTCGGTGATTTCAAAAGGTTCTCGCCTTCTATCCGAGAAAATAAAATTTATGATCGGAGGTGGTAAATGTCAACGAAAGAGAAACTGTTTGAAACAGTGGATCGAAGGTAAAATTAATACAGCGAATGGATCAAAAGTAACGGGTATCTTCTTCAGGTGACTGGGTTGCTGTACCTGTCACGTGGTATGTAAACATTTCTTTCTAAACCTGTTACGTATTTATATTGTTATATTTATATTATTATATATACCATACATATATGTATTTTTGTAAATAATTAAACACGATACTACATTTATATCTGTATAAATAATTATGTACTTGTCAGCATATTTACATGAAAATATAATATACTATATTTTGTATAGTGTACTTATAATATATACTGATAAGTGTACAATTATTTATACAGATATAAATATACTATCATGTTTAATTATTTATATAAATACAAATATGTATATTTATATTTAATATTACTATTTGATTCTATATTATATTTATATTTGTATGAAATGTGAAATATATATGCTGATAAGTGTATAATTATTTATACAGATATAAATATAATATCATGTTTAATTATTTATACAAATACAAATATGTATATTTATACTTAATATTACCATTTAATTTTATATTATAATTTTATATTATATTTATATTTGTATAAAATGTGAAATATAGAATATAAATATAAGAACTATACTGTTATATAATCCTTTTACTGTTATAATCCTATGACCTTCTCAATCGACATTATAATTTATTGCTTGTATTATGAATGGATTTCTCTTGTATTTACTATTTTAAAATATTCTAATAATTTATGTATTTTCTGTGAACATTTTCTTATTCTCTCCTACTTTTTTTTATATTTCTTAATTAAATTTTCATCCTCATCGGTATTACTACCTTATTTGTGTTTAAAGGTTATAGATAATGATATCTTTTTATTAACTCGCTTAATTATTTTATCTCATATTTCTTTACTCAGTTTTAATTTTGTTAGTTTTAATTATCAACTTCGTTACTATTTGTTCTGCTTTAAATCGGCTTTTTAACGAAATATATAAAAATACATTTCGTTTTTAATGCATCGGTTAGTTATGTTAATTAAATCTTTGAATTTCGAATTAAGAAATGATCCGAATAAAATTAGAAATAGCAGAAGAATTAATTGTATTTTTAATACTAATTAATTAAAACAACGTCTGATTAACTTTCATCTGCATAATACAAATCAATACAAATCAATACAAGAAATACAAATCATTCTGAAAACTCATAAATGGCACCTAAACCATATTATTAAATAATAATAAATATTAGTCACATCTCAATGAAAATTATCATCACATTCAAATGAACATAATTCACATTTAAAGTAATTTGAATACAAACGAAAATTTATTTAAATAAAATAGACATAAAACAATCAAGTGGTACTTTAAAACAATAGATTCCATGTTAAATCATTTTTACACGTGCAGAATAAATTTTACAATAAACAATAGCTAAAGAAACATAAACAATGTACCTCTAATAATATATAAAAATATAATAATTTTTAAGAGTGGACATTGAAAAAAATTTTAATTGCAATGAGATTCAATAATACGATCGAATAATGCGATTATAATTAGCAATCAAGTCGCTAATGATCAAAGAATTATTCATCGTGAGAATTAGCAATCAATGGATTAATTAACAATCACTTTGTCCTCCAAGAGAATACATAAATACGAAGCTCATTAAATTACAACAAAGCTCTTCTTTCACCGAGCTATTTTTCCACGTTGTGATTTTTCTATTTATTTTCTCCTTTTATGAAAACCAAAAAAGAAAAAGAACATGGAAAAAAGAAAAAGTTATTCGTAATATACGTTTAATTTTATCAATCAATTAAAGCAGTTCAGACGACTGTGCAAGCACGCAAAGAGTTATGAATAACGTAAAGAAGCCTCTGCCAATAAGCACAGGAATATAAAACGTTTGACAACAAACAAGGATGTTTATAGCAGGCATGGTCCGCTTGACAGAACACGAATTGTCAGACCGGGGACCGTTAAATTTTATGGGCCTTGTGGATACAGAAACGGCTAAGAATGGTCAATTGTCATCCCGGTTATATATTTTCGACAACGTGACAACGAGAATCAAAGGATGACAAAAAAATGTCTGCATGAAAGGAAAAAGTTTGGCAGAGCAGGATGAGTTGATTTTTAGAAAATAACTATCGATCCATCTCTGTCACTTAATTTTTTCGATAACTTCTATTTATAGTATATAATATTATTCATATTTAAGTTTATGCTATACATTATTTACATTTATGTTTATATTATACGTTATTTATATCTATATTTATATATGATGTATAGTAATGCATAATATAATACAATAATATTTAATTTTAATTTTATTCCTTATTATATAGTTAATAATAATTTTCATATAATTGTTATTAATATTATTTATAGCACTGTGTAATGATAATAATAATATTCAGTTAATTACTATTAAAAATTGATTTAATAATAAATTTTCATTATGGATATCGAATTATACTAATATAATATAATAATATTTAATTTTAATTTTATTCTCTGCTATATTAGTTAATAATAATTTTCATATAATTGTTATTAATGTTATTAATAGTACTGTGTGATAATAATAATAATAATATTCAGTTAATTACTATTAAAAATTGATTTAATAATAAATTTTCATTATGGATGTTGAACTATACTAATTTTTTACTTATGCAGTAGTAGATTTGTACCTGAGATGAATATTTAGTAAATATGTAATATTAAGCAATTTTAAGATAAATTTTGTAAAATCAAATTATTCTCTCACTACTCTCCCTAAACTATTTTTCATAAATTTTATGTTGATTTTCATCATAAATAAATGTTAAAAATTAAATTTTATTCTCATTCTTATTTATAGACAATTCTTATTATTGCCATTAATATTTTTATTAAAAATATTAATACACATAAATATGTTACAAGATAACTGCAATTTTATATATATAATTATTTTCCATTTATTACTATTTTTTAGCATTTTATTATTTACTACTACTTTATTAACTTATCATTATTTCTTTCTGTCGAGGAAAATTTATCACAGGCTCTTCTTATTTAAAGAAGCCTGAATTGCTCAGTTTTTGCCAGCAAAAACAACTTTCTACAGAATCGCCCATTTCTCTCTATGGGAACCCAACAGCGTTACAAGGATCCTAATAAATTCTACCGATTACAAATCGATCAAGAGTACATTCGATTCTCATTATTATTAGTTATAGGCAAAAACTCTGCACCTTTGTTTTTATAGTTCGTGGCAATATTTCAAGTCGAGATGCCTTAGCACTTTTTCATGTATTTATAGTGTAGTCACATAATTTTAAAAACTTCACGTTATTTATTATTTTATTTTTTATGTAATTTAAACATAAGGTATATTCAATATTCGTTTGTTGTACTATATACTAGACATGAAAATGATCTCAGAGATGCTATAAGAGAAATTTTTATTTTGAAAACTGGTTATATACTTGTCAGCAGATTTAAAAATTCGAGATATAAGGATAGCGACAATTATTGAATCAATAATTCTAAAAAATGGAAAATAAATGGCAATAAAAGCCCTGAAGTGTTTAATATTTAAGAAAATAGTAGAAAAAGAATAATAAAATAACAGCACAAAAAGAATAAAATGTATGATATTAAATAATGAATATATTGATTAAATATATAGAAAATTATGAAAATAATGTTAAATCTTTTTCTTTAATAGCTAATAAATGTATGATATTAAATAATGAATATATTGATTAAATATATAGAAAATTATGAGAATAATGTTAAATCTTTTTCTTTAATAGCTAATAAATGTATGATATTAAATAATGAATATATTAATAAAGTATATTGACAATTATGGAAATAATGTCAAATCTTTTTCTTTAATCGCTAATAACCATACAGCTAATGTGAAATTAATTTCCAATTCAAAAAAATTGCAATAATTGATAACTGGAAAACAATTATATTAAAGAAAGTGAAGAAGAACAATGATTGCTAATTGTTCATAACCATATGATGACATGGTTATATGATGACAATGACTTCTGATAGTAGTCCAGAATATTCAAAAATTTCAAAACAAGAATTTTGCCAGCAGAAATGGTAACTTGATCATAGCCAATAACTATTACCTATCTACAATGTTACCAAAAATTAAACTTTTAATAATTATTTTATAGTCAAATTTTTAGTAATTAATTTTTCAATATTGACTATTAATTTTCTTCAATAATCAACACTGCTGTTCTTACAAAACTCCATAATTTGCATAATTTCACAAAATTCAGTAATTAATTTTCCAATAACACCTGTTAGTTTTTTTCAATAATCAATACCATTGTATCTATTAATGCTCATAATTCTAGATTTATATTATACAATTCCTGTAATTTTTAAAAATTCATAATTCATTCTTCAATATTATTTACCTTATTAGTTTCCTTCAGTAACTAATACCACAATACCTAACAATGTACATAATTTTAAATTTACATAAATTGCTTAACTTAAAAATCTTTAATAATTCATTTTCCAATATTATCTATCTTTTATCTACTAGATATCACTTTCCTTCAATAACTAATACTATTACACCAAATAATGTTCATAATTTTAAATTTACATAAATCACCTAACTTAAAAATCTTTAATATTTCATTTTCCAATATTATTTATTTTTTATTTACTAGATATTACTTTCTTTCAATAACTAATACTATTAAACCAAACAATGCACAAAACTTTAAATTTATATAACTAACAAAACATAAAAAATTTTAATTATTTATTTTCCAATATTATCCACGTAATAGATCATTTAACAAATATCATTTTTGTCCAATGATAACATCTACTAGATGTTTCTTTCCTTCAATAACTATTACTATTATACCAAATAATACACGGATTTTTCAATTTATATAACTAACAAAACTTAAAAAATGTTAATAATTCATTTTCCAATATTATCCACGTAATAAATCATTTAACAAATATCATTTTTGTCCAATGATAACATCTACTAGACATTGCTTTCCTTCAATAACTATCATAATACTATTATACCAAACAATGCACGGAATTTTAAATTTATATAAGTAACAAAACTTAACAAATGTCAATAATTTATTTTCCAATATTATCCACGTAATGAATTATTTAACAAATATCATTTTTGTCCAATGATAATATCTACTAGATATTTCTTTCCTTCAATAACTGATACTATTGAACCAAACAATGCACAAAACTTTAAATTTATATAACTAACAAAACATACAAAATTTTAATTATTTATTTTCCAATATTATCCACGTAATAGATCATTTAACAAATATCATTTTTGTCCAATGATAATATCTACTAGATATTGCTTTCCTTCAATAACTAATACTATTATACCAAACAATACACAGAATTTTTAATTTATATAACTAACAAAACTTAAAAAATGTTAATAATTCATTTTCCAATATCATTCACGTAATAGATCATTTAACAAATATCATTTCTGTCGAACGAAGAACACCGCTACACCTTGCAATTTACACAATCTATAAATTTACATAATTTACGTAACATCGAAAACCAGTACGTTCGTTAACCAATTTAAACACCCCCTCGTGACACGAATCCCGATCTCTACCTGTCCTCTCGATCGGATTCCGCACTTTTAACGCCCACCTTTCACGAATCGCGGCGGCCAGTTACGCGACCCGTCCCTTTCGATCTCGTTTCGAATTTGTTCGATTATCAAGGAACAGGATCGACCACGAGGTCGTCGCACGACGAAAGTGAGAGGGCTCTCGGGTAACCCGGAAGGACAAAACGAGTTCTTGGTACTTGTTGCAACGAAGGTCCTCGTGGACGCGTAGGCAGGCAACTGTCACTGTTCCGCCGATTTACGAGATACGTCCAGATATCCGCGAACTTTCTGTGGATTTGCTTTTATTAACGGGAATGCGAGTGCGTGAGATCGAGTGATGGCACGAATTTAGATACGTGAGCTTTTCGGAAGTGCGATTGGAAAATCTAGAATACGTGATATCGTGCAATTGTTATAGGTCATAGAGCCAATATGTTGCGAGGAGTGTCAGTTTGTTATGAAAAGCGTGAAAGTGAACAGTGACGAGATAATAATAGTATTAACACTAGATTTACGGATGTTGATTATATACCTATTTTTACTGAAGTGAGCCAATTAGACTCATGTCAGAAAATTGAAGTTTTTGCAAAGAAAATAGTTCCAAATCAATTTAAATGAAAGATATATTATTAAAAAATTCATTGAAAACAGTTTTTACGTATAAACTCTGTTTGAAATACATTTTCCGCAAACATATCTATTACATTTGGCACAAAGGCTGTTATATCTATTTCTATTACATGATTCCTGAACTTGACGATTCTTCCGTGCGTCGATAGCATGAATTTTTGTCAATGGAATGAAAGTGTTCTTCACATCTTCTGTATATTTACTTCATAGCTCTTCGACTAATTGGAAAATAAAATCTTTTCTTGAAATATTTACTCGAGTGGTCTCTTTATATAGAATCCAAGCATTCATAGCTGCTAAATCTAAAATATTATAGAAAACTTGTAGAGGCCATCTGCGAGAGCCTGCTTTAACGCTATATCTTCGGCCCATTTGGTCAAGTATATCCACGCCATACTTGGTGCAATTATAAAATGTTACCGTTTCCAGAATAAGATTTTTATTTTTCTCAATTATTATATTTTTATGTTTTGAACTTAGTAGTCAAACTTGTTTATTAGGCTTGCTTTTATAAATGGTTGCAAAAGTTGCACAGGCCTGATGTAAGCTATAAATTTCACGTGCTATGCGATTAACTGTTAAATCATTTTATCAGTCAAATTGGCTCGCAACCGTAAAAATAGGTATACCACATTCAATAATGCGAAATGAAAGGGTCTGCAGAGGAAAGGAATCAACATTTACGTACATTTCATGACGTAACTAAAAGCCAATATGTGCTTTTAAAAAATAATATTTATGTTTTTGTATATATACAGTAATCAAATTTTTAATGAGTCAAATTGGCTCAGTCCGTAAATCTAGTGTTAAGAGAAATTTCATCAGGCGTACCTAATCGTTGTAATCTATTTATGACGTGTGTATATTATAATTTGTGATAAATATGTAATTGTTGAACAGCAAACTCACACCTGCCTCTTTCATTCATTTTTCTACGAGCTTTTGCTAACCTTGGCACGAACAATCCGTCGAAACTCGCCGTTGAGCCTTGGGAATTATTCCGGAATAAATGATTATCATCCTGATCTGCGATGGTTTGCCTAGTCGAAATCGATGCTCGGTCCCGTGGTGTTTTTATGGCGTCGTTTAAATGGTAATTTTCGAATCGTTAATTAGGCGAGGATGAAAATTCCTTTGAAAAGATTCCTCGTCAACGTGGAAGAAAATGAAAGCACCGCGTTTTCGTACTGGTTAATGCGTGGAATTAAGCGGAATTAATATTCCTCGAGATTTGGTATTCGGTAAAGTTATTTTGGATATTATTGAAGTGAAAGTTTGGAGAAATTATTATTTTCCTAGGCAATTTAGGTCTTTAATATTATCATCGATCTTCTGAATTATTCTTATCTATTTAGCATGTTAAAATTATAGTAATTATTCGAGTGAAAGGTAATGGAAGCTTCGAACGACTTAAATATTTAGTAGTCTAATTAGGGTCTGAAATTGTTCTTAACCTGAATTAGTATTTTTATTTATTGAGCAGACGGAAAGTGGAAGTAATTGCAATTAAAATGTCTAGAATTTTAATTGCTAGTTGTAAACTAGTATTAGTATTCTTATATAGTATTATAAAATGTACTAATTAAAGTTGTAATTTAAAAATATATTAGAAAAGAGTATGATAGTCTTTAGTAATTTTTAATTTTGTAATATGAGCATTTAGTATTCAAATTAGTATTCGTTTTGTACTGGAGTAATTACATTAAAATATGTAGAATTTGAATTGCCAGTTATAAACTAGAATTAATATTCTTATATAGTATTATAAAATATAGTAATTATATTAGTTTTGTATCTCAAAAATATACTAATTAAAATTGTATTTTAAAAATATAGTAGGAAACAGTATGACAGCCTCGAGTAATTTTTAATTTTGTAATATGAGCATTTAATATTCTAATTAATATTCGTAATTAGCATTAGTATTTTTATCTATTTAGTATCATAGAAATATACTAATTAAAATATTATTGAAATGAAAGACAACAAACGCTTCAAATAATTTTTGTTTTCCCACAATTCAAGTGTTTTAACATTTTAATTAGTATTCATAATTAGCATTAGTATTTTTATCAATTTAGTATTTTAGAAATATACTGATTTATGTATTATTAAAATGAAAGATAAGGAACGCTTTAAATAATTTTTATTTTCCTACGATTTAAATGTTTTAATATTTTAATTAGTATTCTCTATTAGTATTAGTATTGTTATCTATTTAGTATCTTGGAAATATACTAATTAAAATATTATTGAAATGAAAGACAATAAACGCTTCAAATAATTTTTATTTTCCCACAATTCAAGTGTTTTAATATTTTAATTAGTATTCATAATTAGCATTATAATTTTTATCTATTTAGTATCGTAGAAATATACTAATTAAAGAATTATTGAAATGAAAGACAATGAACGCTTCAAATAATGTTCATTTTCCCACAATTTAAGTGTTTTGCCATTCTAATTAGTATTCTCAATTGTCCTCGACTAAAATTAGTATCCTCGACTACTCAGTATTCTAAGAGCCTTCTAATTCACTGCAAGCGAACTGAAAGAAAATGAAAGCTTCAAATAATTTAAGTAGTTACGTAGTAATTAATACCTCGCTAGCATTTTGAACCGTTCTCAACTTGTCCTAGTTTTCTTACCTATTTAATATTCTAAAAGTATCCCAATTAATTGTAAATAAACATAAAAAATTGTAAGAAATAATTTTTCTTTCCATCCAATTTAAATACACCAATTTATTGTAATGGAATGTCACTAAATATTTAATATATAATTATATTATAATATCATTATAGCAATCTTTTTAAAAATAATAATTATTGCATAATATAACAAACAAAATTTGTGTAAATTTTGTTTATTTCACTGATTTATTGTAATAGAATGTTACTAAATATTTTAGCAATCTTTTTAAAAATAATAATTATTGCATTATATAATAAATAAAATTTATTTAAATTCTATCTTTATCATACACCATTTTTCATACACCATTTTAACTATTTTATAATTTTATTTTATAATTTCACCATACACCATTTTTCATACAACATTTTAACAATTCTATAATTTTATTTTATAATTTCACCATACATCCTTTTATTTTATTTTTAAGACATAACCAATGAAAAATCACCAATAATATTAGGTTGTTCGGAAAGTCATTTCGTTTTTTTTTTTTTTTTTTTTTATTTTTATTTAAATGAAAGACGATTTTCTTATAATGAATATTTTATTTTTTATTTAATATTTCATTTTTTATACGAAATTACTTTTCGAATAACCTGATAGATAACTCGATAACAGTCTATTTCAAATTCCAGTCAATATCGGTAGACTGAAATAATCCAATATATCTGGTAACATACGACACTTTCCATGAATGTCCAAACAGAAACTATGAAATCGAATCAGATTAAATGTCCAAAAGATCGTTCCACCACGGCTTGCCTCGGTCATCGATGCAGGAGGAAGAAGAGGAAGAAGAAAAATGAAAAGAAAGAGTGACACAACCCCGTCGCGCGATCTCGATGTCTGTTTTAATCCTTTCCGAATCGATCTCTTTTCAGACCGGTTCCACGGAGGTCTTGCATGAATCCACGCGTGATGTAATATCGTTCGAATGAAAAATAAAACGAGTTTGAAAACGGAGCCGATCCCGATCGCAGGAAAAGAACGGAGGAAAAGGCTCCGCGAAAAGTCATTTAGTTTTTAAAAATCATATTTCTAACCCCCTGCACTCGGAAATTTTCTTGGGAACCATACTTTTACCCCTTTACACTTGGCGATTTTTTTAAGAATCATATCTTTAACCCCTTGCACTTAGGGATTTTTTTAAAATTATACTTTTAATCCCGTGCACTCGGAAGCTATTTTAGAAATCATAATTTGAACTCCTTCACAATTGGGGATTTTTTTAAAATTGTATTCTTAATCCCGTGCATTTGGAAGCTTTTTTAGAAATCATAATTTGAACCCCTTTACACTTGGCGATTTGTTTAAGAATCATATCTTTAACCCCTTGCACTTGACGATTTTTTAAAGACCATAGTTATAATCCCTTGCACTCTCCGATTTTTTGAAGAACCAGATATTTAATCCCTTGCATTTGGAGATTTTTTCAAAATTATATTCTTACTCCAGTGCACTCGCAAATTTTTTTAGAAACCATAATTTTAATCATAAACATTCGGCAATTTTTCAAAAAACCATATATTTAACTCCTTGCATTTGGCAATTTTTTTAAGAACCATACATTTAATCCTAAATATTCGTCGAATTTTTAAAGAACCATTCTTTTCACCCTTTACACTTGGGGATTTTTTTCAGAACCATATTTTTAACCCCTTGCACTTGGTGATTTTTTTTATTATAGAAAAATTGCAAATCAAGATTTTCCATTATAAAGTCGTCTCGATATTTTTTAAAATAAAAAATGAGAAATTTAAAAGTAGAATTATTATTATTGTTATATATTATTTTAAATTTAATACATTAATTAATATTAATTTCTAGAATTTTATTGTACAGCGGCTAAAGGGTTTACCCTTTTCATTGCAATAACAAGTCTACCTAGTTATGAGATCTTCTTGAAAATTAGAATTATATGTTATGCTTGTCATACGGCAAGAATTATATTTGACGCGTTTTAACGCGCGCAAAATTTCAGGAAATTCGAAAATTTTTGTATAATTTTATCGTGAATAGAATATAGGTATATTGGTTAACTAGAACTGAATAATTTACGAATATTCCATTTTTCAGAATTAAATCATAGTGCAAGGTGTTAGGAACCAAAAAACTCAGATATCTATGAGCAATATTTAATAATTAATGAGCATGATTTAGGTTCGATAGGCATGAATGAATTTATATAGAATCGATGGAAGTTTAAAAATCCTTAAATTTTGGAATTTTTCGCGAAAAAAAGAACGAAATTATGTTCCGCCTTGAATATATGTAAATTAATTTACAGCGAGTTTGAACTTTAAAAATATTATATAAATGGTTAAATTTTGGAATTTTTAGTGAAGATGAAGTAATGTTTCATTTAAATAGTCGTAAATGGATTTATAAGTTAGATTTAGAGAAATTAAGGTAACCGTTATATTTGGTACACTTAGTTGAGCAAAGTGAAACTATGTTTGGTTAGGTTCAAAACTCCAAGAAAACATAAAATTTCTTAGTTTCCACTAGTATTAAATAAAATTTACGGAAACTGATTCAATAACAAAAAGAAAATAATACATTTCACATTTTTTAATAAAATAAAATAAAGTTTGAATTTTGGTAGATATAGAAATTAAATTTCGGAAATTTCAGTAAAATAAAGTAAGTAAATTGAAGCAAAGTAATATACAATTATCGAGAAAGTACAACGACAATGATAATAATTAAAACAGTTAACACCGATAAATAATAATAAGAAAATAACAATAAAATAAATCGGTAAAGAAAAACAAAATGTAACGAAATAAATTAAAAATTGAAACTTCCTTCAAAATGTCCAATATTACCCAGAACCACTTACTGCCTATTTACTAAAATAATTCCCCAAACACTCTT
>NW_016909159.1:838333-847214 GCF_001483705.2 Eufriesea mexicana | reverse complement strand
CACTCTTTCATCACTACCTCCATTTTTTCACCTCTTAATTCTCAAACAAAAATGATTTCAAACATATCCAAATGCATTCGGACTTTAGCACTTCGAAATTTTTTTCACTTACCATTATCCAGTTTTTCCAGCAACACGAGACGCTCCGAACGTGGAAAGTAGCACCAATACCGACGGGACACGAAGTAGGGGATGAGTAAAAAACGTGTCGAGGCGGGCTCGAAACGAATTACCAACAGAGTTCGTGTTAAAACGCGCGAGACTCGGTCCGCGAACGGAAGCGAGGCTAAGAAGGAGAGAAATAAAAGAGCGTAATCGATGCGAGAATCAGTGATCGAGGATCCACCGCCACATGATCAAGGAACTGTCACTGACAACAGTTCAGAAAGCACTGACCGTAGTGAACGAGTGCCTGCTGTCATTCTCTCCCTGCCCCCTCTCTTTCTTTCTCTGTCCGTCTCTAGCTAAGTCGCAACGACTCTCTCTTTCTCTTTCTGTTCCAGTCGCTCTTTCTCTTCACGAATGGAGGAAGGAAGAAGTCCCCTACCTCGTGAAACATTCACAATCGAGCTGTTTCGATAGAGGCGCTCGCTGGACCTCCTTCTCCTGGCCCTTTCCTTCCTTCGTTTTTGCACGCACGTTTTCGCCGGTAAACAGAAGGCAGAAGCCACGCGAAAATTCTCGTAACAGGGGCAGACGGCACCGTAGACGATGTCAACATTGTCCTCGCTCGCCGCGGTCGACAATTAAAGTCACCTTTCATTTTGTGTACAGTAAGTGACTGCGCGAGCTGTACACACGCGTGCGGATACGGGATACCGGTAGAGATAGGTTAGACCAGCTAGGGAAGCAAAATGTTTCGTTAGTTTATGAATGAAAGTAGTCTTTTATGATGTTGAATGATTCGAAAGTGATATATTTATGCGTGAATAGCTTTTCTGTCTTGAATGGATTGATTACTTTCTTGGTTATGTCATTGTATATTGTTAATATAATATTGGATTAATATGAATAAGTGAAGTTGATTTTTTGTGGTACTGGATAATTTAGGAATGATATATTGATGTATTTATTTATGTAGAATTTTAATTTTGGTTGGTTGATTGATTGTGTTATTGTATATTGTTAATGTAATATTAAACTAATGTGAAAGAGTGAAGTTTGCCTCCTGTAGTACGGGGTAATTTAGAAGTGATTTACTGATGTATATATTTATACAGAACTTTAATCTTGGTTGATTGATTAATCATATTATTGTATGTGGTTAATGCTAGTATGAATATTAATGATACTATTCTACTAGTATGAAGGGGTAAAACAAATCTTCTACAATATGGAATAGTTTAGAAATATTGCACTGATTTATATTATTCTACTGATATGAAGGGGTAAAACAAATCTTCTGCAAAATGGAATAATTTAGAAATAATATACTGATTTATACTATTCTACTGGTATGAAGGAGTAATACAAATCTTCTGCAATATGGAATAGTTTAGGAATGATGTACTGATTTACATAGTTCTTGATCTTTCCTTGTTAATTATTCTTGTATTAATATATATTATTAATATAGTTTTGGATTAATATGAAGGAAAAAGTTAATTTTCTGAAACATTGGATCAATTAGATATGATACTATCTAATTTTGATTTAGTGTCTAAATCTTGATTAAATTAATTGTTATACTATTAGTATATTGTTAGCTTAGTGTACAATAATGAAAGTAATATTTTGTAAGTATTTTTACAATGATATATCAATGTGTGCCTAATTTCTTTTCATTTGATTGATTGTTGAACTATTGTATATTGTTAATGTATTGTTGCCTTGTTATGAAAAAATGAAATTGATTTTTTGCAATATTGAGAAATTTAGGAGTAATTCACTGATGTGAATCTGTAGTTTTTTTACTCTTAATTTAATTCATTATTATTGCATTATTGTACTTTTATAATATATTGTTGGATTAGAATAGAAGAACTTATTAGAATAATAAATATAATGTGATTTTTTAGAGTCTGAATTTGATGAGTTAATATTACCAATAAATCTTGTACTATTATCAAGTATTATCAAACATATGAAAAACTAAATTTACTGTAATATACACAAATGCCAACAAAATTTACACTAAAAATCTTAATAAATAGAACTATATTATTAGCAGTCATAAGTGATCAGAATATAAAACCTGGTTTTGATATACATAAATTGAATATTATATATGAAATTTATAAGAAAAAATATTATAATTTTGTTATCATCAGCCATAGATAATTAGAATATTCATCTAATATTTTTATATAAGAATATTTCTATTAAGCATAGAAATTGTGTGGCAAAAATTACAAAAAGTTTATGTTATGAAAAAAATGTTTTCGGTAAAAAACCGACAATCATAAAAAATTTAAAAAAGATGGAACATTTTGACCAATATTTATTCTTTAAAAAATACAACTATAATTTTAAGTATTAGAAATGAAAAAGGTACTTCGGTTTTCATTTTCTGTAAATGGTAATGTTTAGAATTTTTGTTTGATTTCCTTTTTTCTTTTTATTTCTTAACGTTTTTTTTATACAATATCATTTAGAAAATTTTCAAAATTTTTAATTAATTTTTTTTTTGGTTTCGTAGTATTAGAATAGACACAGATAAACTGCATGTACTAAAGGTTTGTGAGTTTATGCTGGATCACTTCTGGTCATCACGATAGAATGTACTGATTTCAGGTCATCATCTTCACTCTAGAGAACATCGGTTCAGGTCGTTAATGATGCAACAATTGACCTGAAAGGGAAGGTATAAGGGTGATGCAGCTGCAAGAGATACGTAGCAAAATATCAAATGCCTATTTAGAATTTAGATTATCTTAGATGAAATGAATGGTGAAAAGAGAATCTTTCTCTTATGTTTTTATATCTACGTAAATTGAGACTCTAAAAATAGAAATAGATTTCACAAAATAATAAAACATAATACGAATTATTTACATTTTAAATTAAATTCACAAAGAGCTATTTTCAAAAATATACTAACTATAAAAAATAAAAATGAAATAGAAATGAAAAATGATTTGAATTATATACATTTTGAACACATGACGAAAGTCTATTTTTGAAAATATACCGAATGTTAAGAAAAATATCCTGAACCCTGCTTTATCGACTAGTCATATCCATAAACGCTAATTTGGGGTTATAATCAAATATATATAATAATATTATATAATAAGTAGATCATTGTATTCATCTCAACAAACATAACTATATGACAACAAAAGAGTACAAAATCTCAATAGAAAGAAGTTAATTAAACAACACGTACATAAAAATTGTTTATACCACCTAACCTCACTCTCTATACCAAATAACTTTCATAAAGACAAAGTTTTGATAACCATAATTCCTTATGAAATATTGTATTGTTTCCATTGAAATGGAACACTCTATACAGAATGTTTGAAAAGTGGGATCTGACTTGAAAAGCTTATAATACTCAACAAGAGGACTATGTCTCATCAACATAAGCCCTATAGTCAATCCTTTCGATTCAAAATTGATTTTTATTATTTTCGAATATTTGATGTAAATTGTTTCCTAACACAGTAAATGCAAATAGTGTAATTAGCTTAGAAATACATTAGTTCAAACTTGTGACAGTCACCTGATTTTAATCCCTCAATTTTGTTTTGCGGAGTCATGTAAAGACTTTGATCTATTTATTGTCCATAAATAATGATAGAATTATGATGACAAATAGAAATTGTACGTCGTAAAATGCAAGGTTCAGAGAGGATATTTAAAGATGTTGATTTATGACTTGCAGATGTGAATTTTGCATTGCAGTAAAAAGAAGATACATCAAATATTCATTGTAACAAAATAACTTATTGGTAATAATTTCGTTGACAACTTCCAATTAATATACTTTGCGTTCAATTTCTCTATTTATATTAATTTACTGCAAATAATTCATAAATAATTCGCAAATAATAAAAGTCCATTATACCGCGAAAAGGTTAGTTTTAGAACTCACGTTGGTCAAGCATTTTTACACCTCTCAGTGAATGGTGAAAGGAAATTTAAAGTCCTTTTTTAAATTCTTTAACACTAAAATTACTAACCTATAATCAGTCGCTAAGTGTATTACACACAAATAATAATAATAATATTGTACCAAATTACGATAGAAATAAGTAATCATATATAATTACTTTTCTACCTGAATAAAAATTACCATACAATTTTGTTAAAAATAATAAAATGTTTTTAGAAATTATAAAAACGAAATATCTAAATCAAACCATTTTACTCTTTCGATAATTCTAGTGTTAAACTTTCCGATTTTATTTTTTAATTTCCCTGTATATATCACTAGGAAAGAGTTTCACTTCGAAATGAAGACACCCTAACGCCACCTTCCTCGAATAACATCTCAATTCCAATCTATCGCAATATTTATCCCAGCTCTACCAGAACATCGAATATTTCGAACGATATCGAACGTAGATCAGTCTCGGTTGACAGCTGGTGCCAGTTCATGTTGGCAGCGCATTGACGCTGACAACGAGGCCCAATCGGCTACGCGGTAAATGGGAACGCGAGAGTGAAACGGCAATCCAGCGATCCACATCGGCCGACTAGAACAGCGTTTCCCAACCTAGCCACGTGAACCTAACCTACGCTGCTCGATCGAATACCGCGAACGTAACTTATCCATTCGAAGTCCTTTCCTTTTCCGACTTCCTTTTTGGACGTGGAAACGAGGGACTGTCATTCACCTCATGGTTCACGTGAACGTTTGTGTAATTGCTTTTTACGATCTTTTCTTTCTCGTTTCCTTTTCGCTGTTTCTTTCCCCTTGGGTAGGGAACTGATGAGTGAATCGGGTGTCGAGTGACACGTTATGCAATTTCTCGACCAACGGTATGGGAATATTTATGAAGATGCCGTTTATTTCAGGTAAGATAAAAGGAGTAAATTGATATATTGATTATAGAGAGAGATGATTGGTTATATTTAATTAAGTAATTAAATATAATTAAGTAGAAGTGTAATGATTAATTTTTGGATAATTTGTAGTTCTGTGCTATATATGGATTTTTGGGCTTATCTGTGCATGATGCGTTGGAAGATGTAGTAATAGTTATAAAATTTATGTATGACTTATGCATTAGAGCCTTTTAGATGCATTGAACCTAAAATTCTTGATAACTTTTGTTAAGAATAAACAAGGTGCTGTATGGTATAATACATTAAGCACTGAATAATTTTACGATTTTTAATTTGGAATTTTTAATAACGTTTATAATTATATTATTATATTATTCGCATCGTATAGATTGCATCTAGTGATTAAATTATTATAATTAGAAAGGAAACATAGTAACGTGAAATTAATATTCTTAATATATATAAAAATTATATATGTAGGAACAGGTATATATTTTGTTCGTTATTTATATAATAATATCAGTTAAGTTAAATTAATAATTTAATATTTGAGTTAAGAATAAATTAATATTTGTGCGTTTAATTATCTAATTATAGTGATTATTAAAAGCAACCAAATTGACTGTGCACGAGTGTGATAATCATACCAATATTTGGTACATGATATAGTTATAAAGATATGACTATTAAAGATCAAATAATTTATTTATTATTATATTATTGTAATATAATGTTTAATAATTTATGATATTAACATAATGTATAATATTAATATAATACATATATATAATATAATATTAATATCATACATTACGTTAATATAAATATTTAATTTCTAATACTTTTCATTTATTATATTTTAATTATTTTTACATGTTAGTATTGATAATAATATTACATAATATTAATATTATATATATACAATATTAATGTATATATATTATATATTTTTATATATACAAAATTATAGGATATTTTTCCCGCCAAAAGTGCCAAATAAAATGCCAAATAAAAATAAAAATGAATTGTTATATAAACACAGATTTATGATACTTTCCAAGAAGTACAATAAAATCAAAATAATACTAGACTAGTTTATACTTTCATATGATATGAAAATAAATTAACGACAGTTACCATAGTTAGATCTATAATTTAGTTTTAATTAAAGTATTATCAGTCGTGATGTATATAGGATTGGCATTAATGAAAAATTGAATCTATTACATTACGAACGTCCCGTTTGGTTTTCTTTGTTTCATTTCAGTGAGCACACTATAAATTCTTCGTATTAACTTCTGACACATATTAATTCTTGCCTGGTAAACTTGTTCCTGTAAGGTTCCAATCGGCTCTTAAAGCGTTAATCTATTCCCACGCTATGTCGAACAAAAAACCAGTCTACTGCTATTTCGTATTTTTATTGTAACTTTTTAACGAAGCATTTACCCACTTATATTTGTATAACATGGTTTTCTTATTATCACATATTTATGTATTCTTTTACACGTAGAATACGTTGACACTATTTGGCAGGAAATGAGATATACTCTATATTGATAAGAATCTATTACGAGAAAAACGTATATCGGGAATTTACTAATTTTTAATTATACGTCACTGGAAGTACCAATTTTAAAATATGCTGGATTCGGTATTATACTACTATATATCATGGATAAACTTTTTCACTATTTTACTACCTATTTTAACTTATTTTATTTCATTTCATTCTATTTCTATTTTATCTTATTTTTATTTTATTTTATTTTATTTTATATTACTTTATTTGTATCTTATCTTATTTTACTTTATTTTTATTTCATGTTATTGTATTATTTCATTTTATTCTCTACCTTAAACGTTGCAATTAAATTTATATTATATTGCATTGGGATAATATCTCAAAATTAATTTGGAATTTTAACGTAATTTAAACTAATTTATGTTCAATATTCAAATTTATATGCCCGAATAAATAATTCTGCAATATATATTTAAATTACATTAATTTTCATTAAAAAATTATATCAATAGCTTTTTCCTTCTACTTTTTCAATTATTTATTCTCCTCATTAAAAAACCTATATTTTATATAATATTGTAAAAAACAAAACATTCTATTCAATAGTAAAATTCAAAATATGGAAATTAAGTGAGATTGCGAAAAAGTAGGCGAATTTAAGTGCATTCAAAAACAAAAATATTTTTAGGTCGAGAAAAAATTAATTATGCTACGTGTCACTTGTATATGTTTTGAACATTTCTAGGCATCACTGACGTTAAGTATATGCTGACATTATTAAAGTGTGGATGCCATTTTTCTCTTCTTCATCGTGTTCACTCTGATTCAATCTGAAATATTCAACACTGACCTCCGGGGAATCAGATACACGTGTTCGGATGCGAATTATAAATTTGAACTTATAAAATCTGAAATTTTATAAAACTGGTGATAAGGATTGGATAAATTTAATACAGAGCTCATAAGAAAGATAAAAATATTTTTGATTTTATTAATGATAGATATTTCTGACAATTAAATTGATATTTGGAAAAGATATAATTGCTAAATTTCACTATAATATTCATATATAAATAAATATATAATATATAAATAAATATTCATATATAAATATATTCATATTTGCACAATATCTTATGATTGTAATAATAAAATCATTTTTATTTGTAACACACTTCATTGTTACAACATGACATTTTATTATTACAGTAATAATAATAATGTTAAATATCTGATGTACGTTAAATTATAGCAATTAAATTTATTAAATATTTTACACCTGTTAGAAAGATTCATATAAAATTTATTTTTCAATTAAATATGTGCTATTAACTATTAATTTATTAAAATATTAAGCACTCTCAGCTACTAATAAATTGTATCATGATCGCGATATTTGTCTTACTATTATAATAAAATGATTATTCGTAATTTGTTATTATAATATATTAATGTATGATGTATAATACATAATATATTTGTATAATAACATAACATAGAATAAACAAATTGAGTTATTTTACTTAGTCATCATAATACAAATTTATTATTATAATAACAATCTTATATTATCAGTATACTTTCAGATATAAAAATTATAAAAGATACCTCCAAATTTCATAAAAATGTGTCTATTATTTTCTTCTATTAATCGATAATAACTTTTTTATATATAGAACTATGAAAGAATAATGATTAATATTCATTAAAAATTGTGTCTTCTTTAAAGGTAAAATAATGCAAGAATATTTGCAAAAAAATATTGTCTTGCAATTTCATCATATTTTTGGAGATCGTGGTCACTTGAAAGTCGTAATTCAAACATACGCAAATGTATTCTTTTCACTAGTACAAGACACAATAAAAGAATACCCGTTTCTCTTATAGAAAATATCAATGACCATGAGAAAACAAGAATACAAAAAATCATTCAACAAAAGAAAATTTTTTTGCATAATATTCCTCTTCTGAAGCTGTTAAAATTATTTCACAAACATTTTTCTTGTCTCCAAGAATGAAAGATATTTACGTGACTTCTTTCGGTTAAATCATTTTCCATCGCTATACACGTAAACCAAACTTAAGTACATTTAACAGTAAAATTTAATTAAATTAATAATTAACAACATAAATCAAGTAAACAATTGAATAATTGTATATAAATAAATAAATAAATATAATTATTATTATAATCGTTCCATAAGTGAATGATATAAATATAGTAACACATAAAAAGTATAGTGACACGTATAATTAACGTGTCAACTCGTTCCTATCACTATACACACAAACCAAACTTAAGTACACTTAATAATTAAATTTAATCTAATTAATAATTAATAATCAATTACGTAAATAGTTGAATAATTATATATAAATAAATAAATGTAATTATTATTA
>NW_016909159.1:834969-838288 GCF_001483705.2 Eufriesea mexicana | reverse complement strand
TTATAGTCTCGAAAGAGAATTATAAAAATATAGTAAAATGTAAAAAGTATAGTGACACGTGTATAGTGAACGCGTTGACTCGTCTTCCCTAGGTATACTAGGTAGTAAAATCACGAAAATGAAATTCAGTCGATCGAATCGTAATCTTGCAAACAGCTGTACATCAGAATTGCTGTTTTTAGTTACAAATGAGTTTAATATGCAGATTCGTCGAAACTCCCGTGTGCTAGAAAGCTGATGCTCATCGAAATTAATTTTCCTCTGTAATCTGTGTAAGCTATATAAATTTAATGATATACAATAAGTATGAACTCTTATGGGAATCGTGTCTCTTGACCTCACTCTGTAACCCACTTTTTTACTTTGTAATAACGTTGGTGTTTTACTCGGTAATGCTGCAATAAATCATGAAATAATGATCGTAATTGAGAAGATAGTTACGACGAAATTTATTATCCCTGGACAAATGAGATACTCGTCTTCAAAAATATTTAATTTCTCATTTATAAATTTATTTTTGTATACTGTACTAAATATATAAATTTAGTATATATAAAATACACTAAATTTATATATTTTTATATTTTGATGTAATATATATTTAATAAATCAATTTACATTAAATTGTATACTAAATTATGTCGACTTTCGGATTAATTTGATCTAAATTAGTATACCATTATTATAAGTTTATATATTTTTATATTTTAATATGATATATGTTTAATATATCAATTTATATTAAATTGTATACTAAATTATGTCCATTTTCGGATTAATTTGATCTACATTGGTATACCAATATTAATAATATTATTTATTATATCTATTACATCTATATCCTAATAGTGATATTTATTATATTTATATATTGATGAAGAAATTATTTATTATTAATTATACAGTACATATTAGGTTCTATCAGTGATATTTATTATATTTATTATATTTATATTCTATTACTTACATTCATTATTCTCTACTATTGATACTTATTACTCTATTTTTTTATATTTATCACATTTTTATTTAATAATAACAAAAATTTATATGTTCAATGTTCACAATTAATATATAAATTAATATACCAATATTAATGATAACGTTTATTATACCTATTAAATTTATACCCTAATAGTGATATTTATTATATTTATATATTTACAAAGTAATTATTTATTATTAATTATACAGTACATATTAGATTTTATCAGTGATATTTATTATATTTATATTCTATTACTTACAATCATTATTCTCTACTATTGATATTTATTACTCTATTTTTATTTACTAATAACAAAAATTTATATGTTCAATGTTCACAATTAATATATAAATTAAATATTACAGAATTAATATAAAATTAATATATAAATTAATATGTAAATAAATATATAGAACAATTTTGTATAACTCATCAAATTGTATATTTTGCACAGAATTTTCTATTTTCACAATTCTCTCTTCTATTTATAACTGATCGTATTTCCTTCTTAATACACCTTGATAACTCATTTCATAGCAGAGGGTTACAGATAACTAACACTGTAAATACACATATATATACATATATTCAAAATATCATTTTTCAAGGATAACAACACCTCTCGTGTTCCTGAAATATTCTATGTTTGTTTTCTGTATATAGTCTTAAGCACTTCCGTTCTCCGTGAAGGATAACTCATTTGAATTCGTACACGTGAATATGACTTCGCTATGCTTGTGTACTACACTACCATCCTATGTTCTATTGTAATAAAACGCATGGGAACCGTTTCTCTTCCGAGTGAAATGAAGTAGAAATGAGGTATTCATAAAACGAGACAGAAAAATGATCGAATATTAAAGTAATAATTTGTTATACTCCATTTAATTAGTAACACTGATAATAATATTTATTATATTATACTAACTAAAATGAATTATTATTAATAATTAACAATTTAACAAAAATCATTTTTTAATTCGGTAACTATTAGTATAATATAATTAACAACTTGTTATAACTTTTTCCTTTTTTATTAAACAATTTTAATCTTCCTTGTAATTTGTTGTAAATTAGCAATGTTTAATTATTTTTATTCTTCGATGAGAACTGGACTGTATAGAATAGTATAATATTATTATTCATATTTATTTTCACAAATTTTGAAATTACTGTGGAATTGTTTTTAATATAGTAATTAATAAAATATGCCAGAAATTATTAGCTCAATTGCAGAATGTATTAAAAATAAAAATTTCAATAAAATTGCATTTGAAATATGAAATATTCTGCTGGATAATATTCCGAAGCAGGTAAACTTTGTTAGAAATTTTATTGTTAGCAGGGCCTTTGAAAAATTAATTAATTGAAGGACACTCGACATTTAAAATGTGCACGTAATAACTTTATACGTTGCGAATGAAATTCATATGGAATATCGTCGATTGCATTCAATGGTGTTGATTGAACAATTGATAATGAAAATACGTTTTAAATAGAGTTACGATTTAAACATGTGAATGGCGATCAGCCATTTATTGCTTCAATAACCTTACTTAACAATTAATATAATTATACAACAAAAATAATAAAATTATTTTTTCCTATAATTTAGTATAATACTTATAAAACAAAATGAAAATTAAAGCGAATCAAGTTTATTGCATAATGTACAATTATTATGCAATAAAGATACATTTCTTTTGTTATATTTTAATCCAAATAATTTTAACTAATTTAATACTTATATCAATTTATATTTTTTTTTATATAAACAGTTTTAATGTTTCTCTAAATCATTTTGCAGTATTGATATATATAATTTCTTTATTTATGAATAAAGAATTTTTATTTTAACAAATTTATTCATTTTATTCAATATTTATTTCAATACGTTTCATGCACATATTTATATAGGAAAAATTAAAAAATTTATTTTTTTCGTTGTGTATTAAAATTAATAATTACATTATAATTCGATTAATTCGAATTCGTAATAATTAATATTTAATATTAATATTAATATAATTGGTAATAATTTCTTCATTTTTCAATTATAGATCATTGTTTTCACATTTCTTTCCAGAATTCTCATTTATAAATGGAGGTGATAGCAATTAAAATTTTAAATGGACATTTCCGTCATTTTATTATGAAACAAATAATGCCAATTAATTTGATATTGATCCGAGTACTACGAATGTCTTCAATTATATATAAAAACAACTCTAATTAATATTTTGAAATCCTTTTTTCCGTTTTGTTATATTATTGTTATTATTTTATATAATTTATAATATGAATTTACATATAAATGTAATATAAATATAT
>NW_016909159.1:796756-834936 GCF_001483705.2 Eufriesea mexicana | reverse complement strand
CTTATTTAATTTAATAAGTAATTAAAATTCTGAAATATGCTTCCCCTTATTATTTATCATATATATTGAAAAAATGTAAATAAATTTAGTATTAATTTTATTTCTTCCAACTTTCTTATTTGTAAACAAAGACAAATAGAATTAATATTTTCAAAATTCCTTTCCCCTATTATACATTTAAATAAAAATACTTTCAATTAATGTTAATTTTATGTAAATGTTGCCAGATTTTGTATGTATAATCAAAAATGATTGCAATACAAATTTTAAGAACTACTTTTTCCTTATTATATTATAAAAAAAGTAATAATAATTATTATTTCAATTAATTTCACATTTATCCAAGTGCTTGCAATTTTTCATACATAAACAGAAATTATTATAATAATAATTCAGGAAACTCCTTTTTCCCACTATATTAAAAGAAAATAATAATTTTAATTAATTTTATATTTATCCAAGTGCTCGCAATTTTTCAAACAGAATATTTGAAAATTTTTATTTTCATTTTCATAATATTAATATTCTATTTTTACATTCAAACAGAAATCATTTGAATAAAAATTCTGGACACTCCTTTTTCTGACTATATTAAAAAAAATTATAATTTTAATTAATTTCACATTTATTTACATGCTCGCAATTTTTCGTACATACACAGAAATCATTATAATAAAAATTCTGGTCACTCCTTTTTCTTACTATATTAAAAGAAAATAATAATTTTAATTAATTTCACATTTATTTAAATGCTCGCAATTTTTCATACATAAACAGAAGTCATTATAATAAAAATTCTGGAAGTTTCAGTTCCTTACTTTATTCAAAAAAATAAATGATAATAATTTCAATTAATTTCACATTTATTTAAATTTAAGTGCTTCAAATTTTTCCTTTTCACTTACATCATATACACTAAAAAAAAGAAAAAAATGTTAATACTTCTAATATTTCCTTTTGTAAGAAAAATCGATTGCGATTGATATCTCTATAATTTCTTTTCCTTATTACAGTTCGAAATAAATACTTGCAATTAGTGTCGTATTTATCTGAATTCTTCCAATTTTTTCGGTCCCAAGCCAAAACGGTTGTAATTACGTCTGTAAAGCCTGGAAATGTCTCGTTTCTAATCTAACGATTTATTTGTCCTGAAACAACCTGGAAATCAGATTCAAACGCGCAAATTAGACTCTTGCTTCTAGTAAGAAGTGGACCGTAGAATTTGCGAACCGGTTTCCTTCTTGGTAGAAACATACGAATGTCTGATATAACTTTGAACTTTCTAGGACATGGATAAAGTTTAGGAAACCGCCGAAAGATCTCTATTAACTTTTACCTTCTCACGATTTTCACCTCCGTCAAAACCTCTCTGGCAGATGCTTTGATTTATTGCACGAATTAAATCGTCACACCGTGTATAAATGTATACATATGCATGTAATTTTGCCTCGTATCACGGTAGAATGAAATATCGCGACACCCTGTGCTATATACGATTACTATAAATTCTGCAGAATGAAAATATGAAAAATTCGAGATAAAAGCTGAGATTACACCGAGCGAAATTTTTAAGTACGCGATTAATTATTCGACAAATAAATTGGGGGAATCTTACTTTTTTAATTAATATTTATTACATTAACGCGTTGTTTAATTTAATTAATTTATTTGATGCTTGATATATCATGACATTTATTATTTACCCGATTTCACCTCTTTTATAGCTTTTTTAATCGAATTAATCGATTTGGAGGACAAAAATATCAGAATTTGACTGAAAATAATCGTTTATTGGTCATTTTTTCCCAAATTCTTCGTTACATGCAGTGACGAGGAACTTTGATTCGTGATGTAAAAGTGATGTATGTTAAGATTTAAAAATGAAACACACCTGTGACACCACTGTTGATCTACGAAGACACGTTGCTGCAACGAAGAAATATTTTCATCTCGTCGTATGCACAAACGCACAGAATGCGAACTTCGCCGAGTGGAATCGCGTAAAATCAGCAATGAGGCGATCAAGAAATAGTGAGAGTTACGACAGAATTTCACCCGGTCTCGTTTTATCTTTACGCTAAATCTTGCGAAGGATACGCTGCATATGCACACATACCGTTACCAACGCGGGCAAACACGCTCAAACGTACGCAAACGTCTACAAACGCGAACAAATATACAGGAATATACGCCAACTTGTCACGAATATACGCAAATATACACGAATATATACAAACGTAGACAAATGTACAGGAATATACACAAACAAACAAATATACACGAATATATATAAACATACACAAAAATATACGAATATAGATGAATATACACAAACATACATGAGTATATACGAATATATACATATTCCTATAGGTACGAATCTAACCTAACCTAATTTAATCTAACAAATATATACGAATATACATAAACATACACAAAAAGATACGAATATAGATGAATATACACAAACATACATGAGTATAGACGAATATATACATATTCCTATATGCACGAACGTAACCTAACCTAACCTAAGAAATATACATGAATATATATAAACATACACAAAAATATACGAATATAGGTGAATATACACAAACATACATGAGTATATACGAATATATACATATTCCTATAGGTACGAATCTAACCTAACCTAATTTAATCTAACAAATATATACGAATATACATAAACATACACAAAAAGATACGAATATAGATGAATATACACAAACATACATGAGTATAGACGAATATATACATATTCCTATATGTATGAATACATATATTCCTATATGTACGAATTTAACCTAACCTAATCTAACTTAACAAATATACACGAATATACATAAACATACACAAAAATATACGAATATAGAGGAATATACACAAACATACATGAGTATATACGAATATATACATATTCTTCTATGTAGGAATTCCTATATGAACCTTACCTAACAAATATACACGAATATACATAAACATACACAAATATATACGAATATGTAGGAATACATATATTCCTATATGTACGAACCTAACCAAACCTAACCTAACTTAACAAATATATACAAACATAAACAAATATACACAAATATACATAAACATACACAAAAATATACGAATATAGTGAAATATACACAAACATACATGGGTATATACGAATATATACAGGTTATGTAAAAAGGTTGGGACTCAATTTGAACTACGTGTTATACGAACATGCAGGAATACACTCACACATATATGAGAACATATGAATATATACAGGGTGTTCAAAAAGGTTGGGACCAAACTTGAACTATGTGCTACTGAGATCAAATAGACGAAAAAATTTGTTTATAAACTTACGTTCCAAGAGGCTTTATTGTAAAGATATAAGCGTTCAAAGATTTTCGAACAAAATTCGTCTTACAATTCGCCGTAGAGAATCGTGTACGTAGTACAAATTCTCAATAAAGAATCTTTTTTCCATTTTTGAATTTTCGAATATTTGTTACAAGTGTCACAACAAATCAGAAATATTTTTGAAAATTTATAACTTCTTAGTAAATCATTTTTGGACATAAGTTTATATGACCTTTTTCATCTATTTGACTTTACTAATACGTAGTATACACGAATATACATAGCCATACACAAGTATGCACAACATACATATACATACACAGTAATACAGGTACAAAGTCGCGACATTCCTGTCAAATATTCTCATAATTGTAAGAAGAAACAGCAAACGTGCAAAATGCGAAAGAAATTATGTTAGCCCACTGTGATTCTCACTATTCAGCTGGCTGTTTTGAAAAGGAACCTCGTATTGAGGACGAATTTTCACTCTCCTCGCCTTTTTCTTCGCGAATTTTTTTTCTTCTGTTTAGTTGGCCGCCTCGTGCATTGAAACACGCTTGGGAGCTTATATGGGAATATCCTTAGCCAAAGGAAAACGCAATACACCGTGTCCTCCATGGAAAGGAAAGGGTGCAGCGACAAGGTGATTGTTCAACCTAGATGTCATTTTTACCTGTTACGCGAATTAAAAAGTACCATTAATTAGTCGTCAGTCTTGGAGGCTTTCACATTGCTTTGTGTTGGTCATGTTACAGATTCATGCGCCATATTGGAAGATAACAACAGTGAATGTGGATGTCAACGTTATTCAGATCATCTAGTATCCGAATATTGCAGCAGCTAATATATTTTGTTGGTAAGTGTGTGTCTTTTCCTTCTTTTGGGTTATTAATTAGGGTAGTAATTGGGATTAGTATATGTCTGATGATATATAATGATATGCAATAAAATTGTAACAAATAAATATCGCACGTACAGGAAATGTAGGGAATTTTGTAGGGAAATATAGGGAAATATAAGGAAATATAGGGAAATATAGGGGAAAATAGGGAAATATAGGGAAAAATGGGGAAATGTAGGAAGATATAGGAAAGAGGTATGCTTTTTTAATTATTTTTCAATATTTTTTAGTTTTGTAATGAGATTATATTATATAAAGTGCGTTATTTACATCAGAGTCTCTACATATGTATATGTATTATATATTTGTTTCAACTGTGATAACAGAAAATGGTTTTTGATCTTGATAAGCATATATGGGTGTCCCAAAATTCACACAAGATTTGAATTTTGCGTCATTTATATGGTAAAGTGTTGCCAACGAAAAAGAAAAAGACATCGTGACTGTTCAGGTTATTAAAAATAGAGCATTACTTGAAAGAACAACGTATCTTCATTGTTGAGCAATATTTACGATTTTTAATTAAAACCCTGTGTTCCTATCAAAATTACTCCTTGCGTGAATTTTGGAACATCCATTATTTCATGCATGACTTTAATTCAGTGAATTAATTCTTTAATGAGAAAATAAATACTCGTAGAAATTTTAGTAGATACGAAGTTTGGATAAAAATTGATATTATTCTAATTACATATGAAATATTATTTTTTTTATCATTACAAGGAAAAGAGATATTTAGGTTAGGTTGCCTGAGTAAATAATTATTGATTATTTAGGATAGTTAATTATTTATTAATTTACTACGTGCACCAAAATATTTGTTTACAGTTTATTTAATATTATTGTAATTACATATGAAATATTATTTTCTTTATCATTACAAAGAAATGAGATATTTAGGTTAGATCTGTTTTAGGTTAGGTTGCCTGAATAAATAATTCCTTGAATAGTTTTTTAAGTACTGTTTAGTTTTTCCACCTTATTGATTATTTAGGATAATCAATTATTTTTAAATTGACTAAGTGCACCAAAATATTTTTTTATACAGTTTATTTAATATTATTCTAGTTACATATGAAATATTATTTTCTTTATCATTACAAGGAAAAGAGATATTTAGGTTAGGTCTGTTTTAGGTTAGGTTGCCTGAATAAATAATTCCTTGAATATTTTTTCAAATACTGTTATATTTTTCCACCTTATTGATTATTTAGGATAGTTAATTATTTTTAAATTTACAACGTGCACCAAAATATTTGTTTACAGTTTATTTAATAAATTTATTTGGAAATCACGTTGTTATTTATATTATTTGTACGTAGATTGCAAAAATTAATTGGTATTTTAACGTTAGTGATCAAGGAATTGATTTCAAGTAAATCGTAGAAAGTAAAATTCAATCGAGTCGTCTGCATTCCGTTTTAATTGTTAGCATAAGGCCTCTGATTAGTCACGAAGGTAAGAATATAAACGCAGAATGAAACAGACGATTAGTCACGAAAGTAGAAATGTAAACGTAGAATAAGACAAGTAGAATTTACATGACATTTGAGCAAATATACTTTGAATTTTGTAACATAATCATTATACTATAATTCACTTTAATATTTATACGTAAAATTGTTGAAAATATTAGGAAGCAAGAATTTTAACACTTTTCGCTCATTTTTTATTATAATAAATATATTATTTTTATAATATATACTATTATAATATTATATAATATGTGTGTGTATGTATGTAATATTATCATGTACATAATATAATGGTAAAAATATCGCATTTTTGCTATAGTATATTTCACCTCGTAATATAGCAGTAAAGATAATATTTCTCCTTCTTTTTCTCTTTGTAAAAGCAAAAATATGTCTTTTAAAAATATTATATACTTTATTTACAATATTAGAAATATTAAAATTGATCGTTATATCAGAACGAGACGCGTTTAAGTGTTTCATAATGATAGCAAGTAACACACTTACGTCGCAGTGTCGTAGTGAAAAAATATAGAAAGTCAACCTCTTGAATTTATGCTTAACAGTTGCTTGCCATGAAAATATTCTCACACGCGGTTGCAAAATAGCATTGCAAAGGAAATAGTATCGAGCATTGATGCTAATCGGACACGCACAATAAGTTCGCGTGATATACTTCCATAGGAATTGACTTTGGGCGAAAATAAATTTGATAATTTCTTATTTAATTTTGCAGATATTATTTTATTTTAGGAGTACTAACATTTACAATTTTGATATGCTGTATAATTTTGAAGCAATTATCGATATTTTAAAGAAATAAATATTTTATCGAGAATTTTCTTTACTTTTTAAATGCCATTTTCTTTTCTTTAATTTTGCTTGTATTATTTTATCTTTATTTTATAGAGGGTGTCCCGAAATTCACGCTAGAAGTAATTTTGAAAAAAGAACAGATTTGTAATTAATTTTGTAAATATTGCTCAACGATAAAGACGCCATTTTTAATAACCCTAAACTATCCCTGAACTATGTCATGCTTGTCTTTCTTTCTTCGTTGGCAACACTTCACCGTTCAAATGGCGCAAAATTCAAATCTTGCGTGAATTTTGAGACACCCTGTGTATCTAACGATAATTTAGTTTATTTAAAAATATACAAATTTTGAAAAGTTTGCAATGTGTTATAATTTTAAACTAAGATTTCCTTGAGTAAATATATATTTTATTAAAAATGTTTATGTTATATAATATTGTTTTATTTAACTTTTTATCGTCATTTTAATTAACATTCCTTGTATTTTCCTTTTATTTACTTAATAATGAAACATATTAATATTTAAAAGTTAAAACTGTATCATAATTTTGAACCATGTTAAGATTCAGTAAAGAGATATTTTATCTAAAATATTATCTTGTTATAATAAAATTATTATATAAATTTGTTTGTAAATAAAAATAAAAGTTGCATACATAATTATAATGTGCTTACTTCTTAAAAAAGTAAGATATAAATTACTGAAACTATTCTTTCACGAAATAATCCTCTATTTTGAGTGTTACATAACATCTATATTTTGATTTTTGAATTATTTGTAAAAAACTTTTATCTGCTTAATATCACTTCAAGCTATCTACAGTTATTTTCGAAAATGAATTTTAGACATTGAAAATATTTTATGATGCTATAAAATTTATCTATTCCTATACAATTCAAGAGAATTTGAAAATACAATCTGATCCAAATCCGGCTGGCATTGCACATTTTTAAAAACTCCATTTTATTCAATCATTTCTAAACAATATCTTTTACACAGTTTTAAAATGTGTTTTGCATAATATAGTTGCTTAATCGATCCTTGGCCTATTAATTACATATCGAAGAGAATTGCATTCTTGCATAAAATTGACTCGTGCTATTCCTTTTTCAGAATAGATAATACGGAAAATCTTTCGATAATTTATAACCTTTTCCTATTATATTTCTAATGAATTATTTGCTTTTCAAAAAGTTCTTGAAAAGTTAAATAATTTTTTATTATCTATGATGTAACAATAACAGAAATATAAATTATTCTATTTCAAGTTGGTAACCTTGAAATCTCGAACATGATATTTTTGAAGAAAATATTTATTATATTTGCCCTTTCTAATAACAAATTTTAAATAAATTTTAAATAAATTAAATAATTTTCTTTTTTTTTTAAATAATTGTTTCCTCCTATCCTTAAAAGAAGTTAAGAAATTAGTATTTAATTCCAATGAATAATGGATGATACTTTGGTTATAACGGAGGTTCCAATATATGAATTCAGAGGGCGCCATGATCGATCAGCTAGGGAAATTTTTAAGTAAAGGGACACTCGTTTGGTTTTATGATTTTTATTACAGAAATACGAGTAATAATGCATTAAAAATGCAATGTAATATAATTGAAATATTTTCTTGCTATTTTCATGTATTTACTTTATTCGTTTGATTAATTTCTCTAACTTTATTTGATTTTTATTCGAATTTTTTCTTTAATCTCTTTACTTTTATTTCATTTTATTAATTTTATTAATTTCATTATTTCTCTTTTTATTTAAATTATACACTTTGTTTCTTGCCATGTTGTTTAAATTTTGTTATTATAAAATTACTTTGAATTAAATCCTGCTTGTACCTTAAACCAATTAAATACCCTATCAGTGGTATTGCAAATGTCTCAAAGAGAAAATACATTGAATGTTGTTCACTTTGTCAATACTTGAATCATTTTTATTATTTTCTCAATTAATATTATAGGCTTTCTCTTCGATGCTTAGGTATTAATATATATAGCACTAGTTTCTTATTACACTAATAAAAAGATATACTGTCTGGATACTCGATTGTTTGAATAATAAAATTTTTAAAATAATAGAAGAGTAAAGTAAATTTTTAATAGTAAAAATAGTAATTTGCTATTAGATAGACCAATAAGTAGTACCAGATTTTTACACTAGATGGTGCCCTTGTTTTCTGGTACAATACAGTTTCCTTAACTTCTCTTCCTCAATATAATAACACGATACTTAAACTCACGCAATTATACTTAAGATGATAAAAAGTTCCAAATTAAAATTAAATAAAATATTTTCTTAATCTCAAAGAAAATGTCTACTATTTTATACTAAAAATGTCGACATTGCTTTTTGGCCACCCTAATTTTAAATATTTTAATAAATATTAATTAAAAGATATTTATGCATTTTTAAAGATAAACATAGAAAAGTATCCTGTACTAAAAAATGTAAAAAAGATATTCTTTTTCACAAAAATATATATATATATACATATGAATAAATAATAAATGTAAAATATTCTGTACTATAAAATGTTTCCTAAGTAAAAGTAATCTTAGGAGTGTTACAAACAATTAATAGAAGGTATCAGTGAGATCGTTACAAAATTCGTTTGAAGAAAATTAATACATGTATGCGTGTCGTGTTAAGAAATTTCAGTAACGAGTACACTGGTTATTAGCTTTTAAGATTGGAAGGTAGCGCGTCGATTTGCAAACTCTGTGGTAATCTCTGTCGAATACAGAAGGAATACCATTCTATACCGTGATCAACATTCCCAGAAGAAGAAATTGGCAGTTGGTTGAAATACTATCAAACCATGCTATTTAGTAATTGCAAAGAAGAACACGGCTGTCTAGTGGATGGGAAGACTAACTTGCATCGATTATTGTCGAAAGGTCAACAACCGTTCCCAAGGAGTACAGGGCGACTCAAAGGGGGTGAAAAAATTCACCTTCGAAAATACATAGTGATTACCTTAATAAATAAGGAAACTTCGATAAGTAAATTGCAGAACGACTTCCTATATTATTTTCTTCTTTTTTTCTCCTTTACTACAACTTTAATACAGCATTATACGAATTCTTCTCTTTTTTAACAAAATATTATACGTGTTTCTCCTTTTACGAAATATTACAAATTTTTTCGTTAATAAAATATTACACGATATTTTCTTTTAATAATATATTATTAAAGCTTTCTTCTTTTGTAAAAAAAAAATATTGATAATTTTTTTTCTTATTGATAAAACATTCTATACGTTTTCCTATTTATAGATGATAAAAAGTTCCAAATTAAAATTAAATAAAATATTTTCTTAATCTCAAAGAAAATGTCTACTATTTTATACTAAAAATGTCGACATTGCTTTTTGGCCACCCTAATTTTAAATATTTTAATAAATATTAATTAAAAGATATTTATGCATTTTTAAAGATAAACATAGAAAAGTATCCTGTACTAAAAAATGTAAAAAAGATATTCTTTTTCACAAAAATATATATATATATACATATGAATAAATAATAAATGTAAAATATTCTGTACTATAAAATGTTTCCTAAGTAAAAGTAATCTTAGGAGTGTTACAAACAATTAATAGAAGGTATCAGTGAGATCGTTACAAAATTCGTTTGAAGAAAATTAATACATGTATGCGTGTCGTGTTAAGAAATTTCAGTAACGAGTACACTGGTTATTAGCTTTTAAGATTGGAAGGTAGCGCGTCGATTTGCAAACTCTGTGGTAATCTCTGTCGAATACAGAAGGAATACCATTCTATACCGTGATCAACATTCCCAGAAGAAGAAATTGGCAGTTGGTTGAAATACTATCAAACCATGCTATTTAGTAATTGCAAAGAAGAACACGGCTGTCTAGTGGATGGGAAGACTAACTTGCATCGATTATTGTCGAAAGGTCAACAACCGTTCCCAAGGAGTACAGGGCGACTCAAAGGGGGTGAAAAAATTCACCTTCGAAAATACATAGTGATTACCTTAATAAATAAGGAAACTTCGATAAGTAAATTGCAGAACGACTTCCTATATTATTTTCTTCTTTTTTTCTCCTTTACTACAACTTTAATACAGCATTATACGAATTCTTCTCTTTTTTAACAAAATATTATACGTGTTTCTCCTTTTACGAAATATTACAAATTTTTTCGTTAATAAAATATTACACGATATTTTCTTTTAATAATATATTATTAAAGCTTTCTTCTTTTGTAAAAAAAAAATATTGATAATTTTTTTTCTTATTGATAAAACATTCTATACGTTTTCCTATTTATAAAATATTATTAATATTTCTTATTTAACGAAACATTATTTTTTTTGGTAAAATATTGAAAATTTTATTATTGTTATTCTTTTTTAATGAAATATAAATATAAGTTTTTTTATTAATATATTTTTACTTTTAAAAAAATATTTAACGCTTTTATTCTTTTGTAAAAAACATTGCTAATTTTTTTTTTCACGGAACATTGTATATTTTTTTCTGTTTATAAAATAATAGCATTTTTTTCGTTAACAAAATATTTCACATTCTTATTTTTTTAATAAAATACTAATTTTCGTTTTTGGAAGAAAACAATAATTTTTTTTTATTAAAACATTATATACTTTTTCCTGTTTATAAAATATTATTAATATTTCTTATTTAACGTAATATTTCTTTCTTTGGTAAAATATTATTACGATTCTTCTTTTTTAATAAACTATAAATATAAATTTTTTTATTAGCATATTTTTACTTCTTTTAATAAAATATTGTTGATCTTTCCTCTTCACCAAAAAATTATTAACTTTTTCTTTAATAAAATATTTCTCCATTTTCTTTCTACAAGACATTATTAATAATAAGTTCCTTTGCTGTAGAAGATGCATATTACCATAATTATTTTTTATTTGAAAAGTATACAATAATAAATTCTCTTTCTTTTTTCAAATAAATAATCTTTCGACATTTTTGATTCTCCCACTTTTAGATTCGTTAGAAATTTTAAAAATTATTAGACAATGAGAAATCTAAGTACACGAGACACGTTAGGTATTTCCATAATTAAGAAGATTGAAATCTGAGAATAGAAACCTCTTAATTGAGGCTTCTTGTCTCATTAACCTTTCACGAAAAATGTTATTTAAGTAAAACCAGATCTGGTACTACTGAAGAGCATCGTCGTATATAAACTAGATGGTCTATCACTAATTAAGACATAAATATTCTAAGATTAGCGGTAAAATAACCGGTCCTATGGGCTAATTACACAAAGTGCCTGGCCATTTAACCCTCAACAGGTACCAGAAGTTTGATGAACATTTGGTAATGGAGTCCACACGAGAAACGTTTTAAAAAGCCTTAATTAGAGTTAGAAATTAAGATAACCATCTGTGATAAGAAGTGAAACCATTAGAACCTTAAAAAAATCACTTGATTTAGAAGAGAGACAGACAAAATGTCGAATTTGATATTTGTTTCAATTCGAATTTTATAAATGAAAGAACACGTATAAATAAAAATTATAAATAAAAGAAGTTCAACTTCATAATTGAAAATTTTATACATTTCCATTACATTTATTTCGTTACGTCTTGTATAATATGATAGAAAAAAGTACACTGATTTATTATAAATTTGTTTCACAATAATTTGTATATATTCAGAAATATTTATTAAATTTGCTGTTTGTTAGTATCTTTATGAATATTTTACGTTATTGCATGCATGCAATAAAAATATTTAATTCCGAAATTTCATCTACCAAAAATTCAAGTTGAATATTCTATACCTAGCTTTAGTTTTAAATAGTTTTCTTATGAACATAAATAACCAAAAATATAATTATAATTATATACTAAAATTCAATTTATTATTGCTTTACTTTCAGGCTTTATGACTATGATGTTATTTGTAAGATAGAAACAATTATACTTCAGCAAAATAAAAAGCTAATTATTTCTTATAAACAATGAACAATTAAAAATGAATCAATTTTAGAAACGATTTATGATTAATAGAATTTATGTATAATTATTCAATGCATAGAAAGCAACTTTATTTAATTATACTTTAATAAACATATCCGTAAACTGAACTGTCTTGGTATATTTTTGTAATCCTTTAAAAGTATCCAATAATTTAATATATCAATACAGCAACACAGCACACAGACTTGATACCATTAAATAACTGTAATCCTCCTTTTCAATTAGCTACAAGCAGCAATACCTTTGCCATTAACAAAAATTTGTGAAAGAATTTCACACTTACATTATTTAATATTCACAGTGACTTTTTCCACTAGACCCAAGTCAAAAACAAACAATACCTATTAGGTAGGTACAAAATAAACCAATCATAATGTCTCATATTCATCATCACTTATACTTCAATAAATATCAATCTCACAACACATGTGCTAACGCTAAATCTTTCTCTACTCATTCAACCAGCTACCACATGCCCATAACGCTCTGTCAACGTTTCCCACACAGACACGTGGACATGATCATCGTGCATCCTTCAGGAAAAAACCTTCACCAGTTTGTTAATCATCCAAAACGTCCCGAATCATGTAAGCCGATGGAAAGAAAATAACCAAGGCATATCCTCGATAATCGCTAATTGTTGGAAAGCCGGACAGCGGCCTCTGCTGTGAGTCTTCTTGCGCGTATTAAAAAGTGAAAGTAATATTTCATTACGCTCCTCTTTTCGTCTTTCTCACGTTTCCTCCTCAGACACCGCTATTCAACACGGTACAATCCAACGAGAGTACACGAGCCTTCGTTCTTTCTCTTTTCCTGCTTTTCTTCCTCCACCTCTTCTCGATCGGTCTTACAGATAACTGCCTTATCGCGAATAGGTCTCTGAAACGCGACTCCTTCCCCGAAAGGAATCCCGTTCTCGTTCAACAGGCGTCGTAGACGTTTTCCAGCACGAATAAAGTTCTACGAAGCCGCGAGACAATCGACGATGGAAATGGCTGCAAACGCTCGAGCAACGCAGAACAGATAGAGGATGTCGTGGGCGAGGGATCACGTCAATGGTCTGTCGTACCTCCACGGGGAATCCCCCGGCTGTTCTCTGGTGACTTTGACAACCCTCGAGACAATTCGACTTAGGCGTTATCGATTACTTTATTTTTGCTTTAATTTATCTGTCTGTGGTACATACAGGATGGTCCCTGCAATGAAAATTGCTTTAATAACATTATAAATACCGATTACAAATTACAAAGGAAATTGGTACGAATTAATACTGTACACTGCACCGTGAAACGTGTTATTTTAAAACTCTCTCTTACGATCTGTTTTTTTTCTTTTTTCTGTCTTTTTTTTCTCTCATTTCCTTTTTGTAGGATTTTATAATTATCCGTGTGTCTCGTTAAGCATACATTTTGGCAGTTTTAGCTATGCAGAATGGTAATTCGTGGTACAATTAAATTGCAGGTAAATTTGAAAAAAATTTGCAATGCTTTATATTTGAATATCGAAGGAATCGAGTTTGTAACGCACGGAGTATACCTGCTACCGTGTATAGCGCGTGCTACTCCGTAATCTCAGTTGCGACGATGTTTATAAATAGTAGATTTAGTGTAATATACCGATGGAGGAGTTGGAAATATCTTAAGCTCACTGCTGGCTTTCATTTTCTAAAATTAGTGATAATTGAGATTGATTAAAATAGAACACCATATAAAAATGATCTTTAGATTAATGTACATACACGATGTTAATGAAATATGTACTAGGAATAGATGAAAGTATCTCTTTAAGTATACAAGATATTTCATTCGCCATAAACCCTTGAATATCTTCGTTGGGATTATAGAAAAATATTTAAGAATAAAATTGCACGAGTTAAATATTATCTAATAATATTGCACGATTTAAATATTATCTAATAAAGATAAATATCTTTGTGACATCAAAATCTCGAATTGTTCGATATAATTTCGTTAAATATATCTTTTTATATTCGAAGGTCATCTCGACGATTATTTTTAGATAATTATAATCTCAAATAATTTTGACTCGCGGGACTTTTCACGCGAGGACTCGTCACGTTTCGATAAATGCCAGAAATATTCAAGACGTTCACGAACGATGAAACACCTTACATTTTCCTAACGCTATACTTATTTGAAACAACGATATATCTACCGTAGTGATTAGAAATGAACACTATTTTAATCGAGTAACACAAATAAATAGGTTATTAACTGAAATGACCGTTCCGAGAACGTCGAATTGTCCAACTGAATTGAAAAGGAAGAAAACTTCTTCGCGAACAGTCGTTTCCATAATAAATTATTAATAAACGAAGATCACAAAAACATCACACGACAGAAACCGATGCCACTGTGTAAAGGAACAGGACGAAGCAGCATACAATAATCTCCATTAAACGATGTGAATATATTATATTTTCGTAAGAAATTCGCAGAAATATGCATAGCGTATTAATCGTACGACATATGATATAACGTGTGTACATATAATGACGTTAGATTACATTGTGTACTTAAGATAAATAATCCTTACGCGATATAATGAACGATTCAAAAGAGTTTCCCGTGGTACTAGGTTAGAATTGCACACGATGTGTTTACGGCGCGTAACACGTGTCCGATCGGAACGAATGGAATCGAATCAGAAACTGATACATGGAACTCATCCAGAACTCGGAATTCGGAACGATGACTGAGGCGGAAGCGCGAATCCATACTTCGTTTAAACGATCCTTTCGTATCTCGCCCGTTTCACTCGTTTCGTCTCTTAGATCGATCGAAATCGATTAAATTTTCACCATCCATGTCTGGTTTGTGTCCTTGCTTCCCCGAAACCCACAGGGCAAATTATCGACTGCCATATTCGCTCGCCAGCGCCGAGAGTAAGAGAGCGACAATCGAAAAGAAGGAGACGCAGATAGAGCGGCGAAGGGTGGGAGGGAGTGAGAGAGACAGAGAAAGAACGAGTGAGAAACAGAGATCGACGCGCGCACGTGGTGAAAGTTTAACCAATTAATATCGATACAGGATACTTTTTCGCGTCTCTGTTCGCCGTCGTGCGAATTCAACGAGGCGTGCCTCTGTATACGAGGACCAGGTCTCGGGAATTGCTCGAGATTCGAGTCGAGAGCGGGAATTAGAGAGACGAAGAAAGCCGAGTCGAAACGCGGCGGTCGTTCGTTTGCATGCCAAACGGGAAAGTCAGTGCGAACAGGTAACCGCGAAGAATTAGATTGTTGAATAATTTGCTCTGGCTAGTTTAACCTCGCTTCGCGCCAACCAAAGCTCCTCCTTCCGAGACTCGCTGCTCTCCTGGCTCCATCTTACAGGTTATCTCGTCCAACTTCGCTCGACATCTTCTCTTGTACTTCTGCTTCCTTATCATCGTAAATTCCTTCCTGTCTTTCCTCCCTCTTTCCTCTTCCCTTTCACTTTCTTGATTTCTGTTTTATTCTTTTTTTTTTCTTTTTTATTCCCTTTTTTAACGTTTTTCTTCTTTCGCATGTGTATATAATTTTTTTTTTTTCGCTTTTGCTTGTCTGCTTCTTTCATTTGGTTTGGTTTGTTTCGCTGGTTTATTTCAAACGCGGCTAAACAGTTTTCCTAGCCCCCTTGCTCGCTTCGGATGATACTCGCTCAGATGCTTCCTCGCCTCTTCTCCTTCTCCTACTCCCCTGCGGTTCTACGTCCTGATTACATGATTATGCATTTGCCTCTCTCGGCCCAGGGATTGTTCTTCTTGTCGGGCGCGTGTATCAGTGGGTCAGTCTTCTCGTTCTGTTCCACGTACTCCCTCATCCTGGAAGCAAGCAGACCGTCTACTAGAGCGGGTTTACTTTCGGTTTCAACGGTTTCGTTGAGTGTACTGTTTCCGACTAATGCTGAGGATTGCTAGGAATGTTGGCGGTCTGGTGGAGCCTTTTATGGGAGAGTCGTTGACTGGTTGTGAGTACGGAAGGATACATTGTGTATTAAATGGTTTAAATGGAGGTATTATCTGTGGATTTAAAATAGGAATTATTATGTAATATCTTTAATCTTATATGTCACTGTGTTTTTTAAACATTCTATTTTTTAGGTAAGAGGTATGGGAAGCTATAGAAAGAAAAAAAGTATTGGAAAATTATGAGGAAACTTGAGAGTGATGGATGGAAGTAAATATGTGTTTATAAGTGTTTGGTTGATGATGTGTATACATACAGTAAGGAAAGGGAGTTATGAAGCTTGTTTATGTAATGTCATAGAAGATGATTAATGAAAGGAATGAAGGGTGTAATCAGACTGTAATTAAGAGAAATGTACAAAGTTTATTTGTACGTAACATATTTCAAGATATATTTATAAACAAATAAAGAATGAGTTGGGAAATATTAAAATATTCTGAATGTTTGCTTTATATTAACAAAAGGCATTGCAAATAAATGATATAATTATCTAACACATAATAGATAATTTTAGCTATCTACTAATAAATTTAACAAAAAGATGATAAGAAAATTAGTGTGCTATTAATATTACACACGGTGTCCATATTTAATCTAGGAATGAAAATTACTCATTTCACTATGTAAAGACTGTTTCCTATAAAATTCAAATGGTAAAAGTTTGCTTACTTTGCTTAATATCTCGTAAATTAATTACTTTTCGACATAAGTGATCTAGTATTTTTTTGTTAAAAATAACAGGCTGAATCTATTAATACATTAAAAATGATATAATTCCATTTAAAAAACGGAGTTTATATGTTTTTCATGAGTCCATATTTCATCTTATAGTCTCCTTGAAACCATTCAATTTTTATTGTAAACATTTTTCATACAGCGAATAATTAACGAGTAATTTTCATGTATAGATTAAAGTCGGACACCCTGTATATTAATTATTTAATTCTAAAATCTAATATTAATTTTTATAATATTTTTAGTACTAATTATTTACATAAGTTAACGTTTAAAATTATTTATTTATGATTAAAACATATCATCATATATTTTATATCAATTTCGAAAATTCATCAATTTTAGATTCATTTTACAATTATTGATTAAGATTTTTCAATATTGATATCTTTTTAGTGGCATCTAAACCTATAAAACTATTTCAAGGAATATGACTATTATACCAAATTAGTTAAAATTGATTTATATAAAATTTAACTTTTAATAAATTTAAATGTAATATTAAAGAAACTTATAAATATTTGTTTATAGGAAATTCTTACTATATTAATAAATATTTAAACTTAATAATTTTTGTAAATAACAGTAATAATTATATGATAAATTATAAATGATGATTAAGTGATAATTAATTACTTTTTATTCCAACTATACCAGAAATCTTTGATTAAACACTTTGCTGTTATTAAAAGTGCCAAAAATGTTGATGTTAATCTGCAAATTTATCGAAAAGTACAATCAAGTGTATTGCAAAATATCGGAATAGATTGCATGGTAGCATAAATTGTGGAAATGTATGTGCTTGGTACTGAACTCAATTACGGAATGTACTTAAGTATGGTAAAGATATAATTATATAAGGACAGAGATACGATATCGTAAAATGAATGAGTGCATAAATTCCATTGAATACAAATCACGGTATAATCTTATTTTATCTATTGCAATTTTGTGTTTAAAACCTGAAAATTTTCTTCATGACGAAAAGCACTATATTTCGCAATAAATTTGTTAATCTTTGCGTTGATCGAATGTTAAGTCTCTAGATATTCGACATAAGAAAATAAAAACATATTTATTACTATATGTTCATCTGAAATGTTAGCTAAAATGATTTTTCAATAAAAAAAAGAGTCAATATTTTCTTTCATAATTAGTCTAACAGACAAAAAATAAATATACAGTAACTAATAAAAATTTCTAACCAAACTATTTCATTTTAAAATATTATAGTTATATATATTCGAATATTAAATATAATGATTTAACATATAACTATGAAATATAAAACTAATTTAAAATTATTACATAGATATTTATTAATATTTATATATTCATATTTGCAGATTTAATATTCTCTTTCAATTTAAATTGAATTAAAAGCTAAGTGAAATGAATTTAAGTATTAGTTATTTTAAATGAAATAATTTAATTAAAATCAATTTTAACATTAACAAAATTGATATTGTAAACAATTTACAAGTTAGACTACATACAATGCATATCTCTTATTTCAACAAAACAATAAAATTATGCTTTTGATATATAATTTTGATATATAAAAAGCTCTTAGATATATAAATAAATAAATCAATAAATTTATTTTGCTAAAGTAACTGGATATTTTCAACTGAAAAAACAAAAACTAGTCTGAAACCAGTTATTTTGACTAGTGTGAGGAATATAAATTAATCTAGTTATTTGTAATCTGTTTAAAGCAATGTTTTTTAATCTGTTTTCCTTGAAGGCCTTGGAAATTAATAATATGCGTTTGCTTAGATATTATATAGTGAGTATAACATAATATTAATAAATATATATATACTTATAGATAATAAAATATTACATTAACAATATTACAATAATTTCAATGTATTAGTATTAATATTAAATAATATGACAATATTAATATGTTTCTCATAAAAGACTGAAAATTAATATAATGCATTTGTTTAGATATAGTGAGTATAAAATAAATATATATATATTTATTAATAATTTAATATTATATATAACAACACATATTACTTAAATATTATCTAAACATAAATCACTCTTAATTTTGTAAATATTGTACATATCCGGTAATACCAAAAACAAAATTCATTTAACTAACCTAATAATCTTAACCTTAAAAACCATACACAAAATAAACAAAGAAAATCTTCAAACCTGATCCTGAATAGACCCTTCTACGAGGAAAGCTAAAAATTCCATCACCAATATTCTTCTTGTCACATCAACACTGTCAAAACTTCCAAACTAACCTATAAATCCGAGAATAGTCCTTTACCATAATCTCTAAACTAAATAATAACGAATGTCCATGAAATACCGCCGCAAGATATTTCCAGCGAAACGTGGAAAATCGAAATAAATTTGCAGGTGGTCGAGAGCGAAGTTGACGAGATGCAGGAACGCTGTAAACGTAACAAGGTTGCAAGCGATGCAAAGAAAAGTGCAGCGAGGAACGAATAGTTGGCCGTTTTGCCGCGAAGGCTCGGTGAAAGGGACTCGCGGCTACTCTGGCCGATTTTGCGTTCAAGGAGAATTCTGTGTTCGAAGGTTCGCGACTGTTTGATCGCGATCGACCAATTTTTCCTATTTCCTCGCTAAATATCTCCAAACCTGCCGGCTCCCAACCATAACCAGTTCATGTGGTTATACTTCATAACATTAGTCCAATTTCTCTCTCTTTCTCTCTCTCTCTCTCTCTCTCTCTCTCTCTCTCTCTCTCTCTCTCTCTCTCTCTCTCTCTCTCTCTCTCTCTCTCTCTCTCTCTCTCTCTCTCTCTCTCTCTCTCTCTCTCTCTCTCTCTCTCTCTCTCTCTCTCTCTCTCTCTCTCTCTCTCTCTCTCCCTCCCTCCCTCTCCCTCTCTGTGGATAAAATCATAAATAAAGAATAAAGGAAATAATTGGTAATGGTCATTTTTGGTGATTTTAGGATATACAGTGGATTTTGTTGGTGATATATAGAGAATTATAAACAGGTGGATGAAAGAAGGTTAGGAAGTAGAAATGTACACATTAGGGCCAGAAGTCTGGTGTATGAGAAGGAATTTTAGTACTTCAGTGAAAGAGGACAAGGACAAAATCCACTATATATCCTAAAATCACTAAAAATGACCATTACCAATTTTTTCCTTTATTCTTTATTCATAAACAGGTGGATGAGAGAAGGTTAGGAAGTAGAAATGTTCACATTAGGGTTAGAAGTTAGGTGTATGAGAAGGTATTTCTATACTTCAGTGGAACAGTACAAGGAATGTCCCCACCCTTCCTATTTCACTATTTCTGATTGGTGTAATATCACATTTAGTCAAGAGTAATAAAACCTCATCTATGGGTGGTGAACAACAAAGTACACCTGAATGGTCATTCTGAAAATACCAGGATTAAAATTATGTTTCAGATTTTTGGTTTCCAGAATTACTGATGGGTATTTCCCAATTTTGGTTCCCAGAATTACTGTTTGGGGAAAATTAATTTTCACTTTTATTTAAATTGAAATGTAATAATTGTAGATATTTATAGATATAGATTTAGATTTTTTTATAGATTATTATTAGCTATTAATTCAAGGTTATTAAAGATCATTAATTATTGATTATTAAAGATTAGTTAAAAATTATTATATACACTATATTTAAGTAAACATCACAAGCAGTTCTAGTGTTAATAAAATAGCTGAATGTTCCTTACTCTGATAATAATAAAAATGGACATTTCTCAATCCAATCTCAAAATAATTTTTGCACTATTCTTGAAATTATTAAATATATAATTAAATGCAATTAACAAAGATTAGTTAAAAATTAGTATATATATTATAGTTAAGTGAACTTCACAAGCAATTATAGTGTTAATAAAATGATTCAATATTCCCTGTCCTGGTAATAATAAAAATGAACATTTTATACTGAAATTTTTGCATTATTTTTGAAAAAATATTAAAATAATGTAAAACAATAATTGATTTATTTCACTGATACCTAACTGAAGAATAAACTTCACATTATGAACAGTCCAGTCAAATTGAACCTGGTCTCAAGTATCAAAACTGAATTTCCTCAACAGAGCTATTTCTCAAGTAATATTTCTTGCTGTTTCCTCTTAAATAAAAAAAGAAAGAGGTCAAGTCTTGGTAAAATTGAATTTCTCTGACCTGATATTATTTCAGAAGTTTAATTGAATTTTCTCTATGCAGACCGATATTTTACCCCGTCTATCATGGTACCTTCGGTTTTCTTCGTTAAACCAGATTTATGTGACTTTCTATTGCGTTCTGCAGTTCTCGCTGATCTCCAGATATCCCACGTTATCTCAAATTTACATCTGATCGTAAAGAATAGGTTGAAAGGATACGGCACAGATTCCTCAAGTATGTCGCTGAGTAAAGCAGGTCGTCCTATGCCTAGATGCAATCGCAACTATAATTCCACTGTGCTTTTTTCAGGCTGATGAGCTGCTGGGGGAAAGGATTGGTTCTAGATCATGCGTCTAACATCGAGATAGTGAAGACTTACGTAATGGTAATATGAGTAATTTGTGTATTACCGAACACGTTTATGTGATGGAAGTGATACAGTAGAGCTATGTAGTCAATCAGGTATTTAAATTTGCCAAGAGCAATTTGAAACAGGAATTTGAAACGTATAGAAGGTATGTATCCTGCCAACTCAGAGTCATTCCCTTTTTTGTTGCAGTATTAATGAAATTATAAAGAAAAAGAATTTTATATCACACGAAAATTTTAACAGAATTTTATATCGCAAGAAAATTTTAACAGAATTTTGTATGAAATAAAATTATTAAAAGAATTTTTTACAAAACAAAATTGTTACAAGAATTTTATAGTAACATTTTTAAATACATTTAAACACAAATTTGGAAATATTAAATATGTTGACATTTAAATACTATTTTATATGTCATATGTTAATATTTGAATACTCAACTCAGAGTCATTTCCTTTTTTGTTGCAGTATTAATGAAATTATAAAGAAAAAGAATTTTGTATGCAATGGAACTTTTAAAAGAATTTTGTATGAAATAAAATTGTTGAAAGAATTCTGTGTGAAATAAAACTGTTAAAAGAATTTTATGTGAAATAAAATTGTTAAAATAATTTTGTCTGAAATGAAATTGTTAAAAGAATTTTATGTGAAATAAAATTGTTAAAATAATTTTGTCTGAAATGAAATTGTTAAAAGAATTTTATAGTAACATTCTTAAATACATTTAAACACAAATTTAGAAATGTTAAATATGTTAATATTTAAATATCAACGAATAAATGTGTATAAATATTTCTAATATCCATTCCTAATATTTCGTATTTAAATTTAGAAATATTCGACACATTTTTATACGAAAAAAAATATTTTTGAATAGTAATTTTTAGTGTCTATTACGTTAAATTGGCTGAATTTCGTTTGCCAATGAAACTGATTCCTTTCCTGCACAGTTTGTGATAATAAAATTGTCATTAATAGACGAAACGAATTGATCTCGAGCAAATGAACATTTTGAATCTCCTGATTAGTGAATATGAATAATAATTGCAATCATGAAAATCTTCTGTTCTCGTTAAACACCTCACAGCTTAGCGGAAAATGCGAGGAAATTATAGGCTTTCACTTATCGCTCTTTATTAGAAACGAATGTGGGTTAATGACCTGTTGCTGCTGGCACAGAATACTTTTCGACGCTTGTAATTTCAGTAACTGTTTCGCTTGTTTAAATGCTGTCACGTTACTTGCAATTATACGAAAATTTTGTATTACAGTGGAAATTATTAATTTCTTCCACGAAAGCGGTTTATTGGAACATAATTAGTAAAAGTTAAGGTAATGGAATGGTTTTAAACGGAGTTATTAGTACTTTCAATGCTACATTCGAAACTTGAAACCAATTAGGTTTCAAAATTTATACACTTTTTTTTTTAATAAAACTAGCATTATTATATTAAAATGTGGATCTTTTTCTGTTATAAATTTTTATTGTAAGTTTTCACGATTAAAAATGGTGCAAAACTGAACTCTTAACAAAATTTACAGTTTAATTTATAAATCAATATAATTTTTATTAATCTTAATCGATTATTAAATATCGACAATAAATAAATAATATGATTAATAATGTAACAAACTTAAAACAAGAAATTATGTTTAATTGCTTTTATATAATAAATAAGGATTAATAAAATTTCCAATAATATATTATTTTAGCAATAGAAATTCTTTTTTTTCAAGATTTATTATTATCTGGAAAAATATTAATGAATACAGTAATTAGTTTAGCTAATAAACTCATTATAAAGTTAAAGCCAGAATCAAATAACAAAATACTACAAATAACAAATATATACATAAATATGATTAATAATTTTTCTTTAAAGTTTTGTTTAATATAATATTCTAAAATAATTTGAATATTTGGAAGAATTTTGTGAATAAAATTACATTTACTCACACTAATTCATATTCCAAATATTCAAATACAAAAACTGAGATAAATTTAGAATACAACACGACTAAAAAATAATACATAATTGGTTCAAATATAAGAAATTTACAAATAAACATTTTACGATACAGTAATAAAAATGTTAGTTAAAAAGACTAATAAATAAATGTATGTATATATATTTTCTATAAAAAAGCAATTAACGTGATGACCAAGTTTAATAACCTCGTATAAAACATTTTGTGTCACATTAGCCATATTTCCTGTAATTTTAGAATGTTATTCAATAGCAATATTTATTACCGAGTTACTTTGGCACTAAAGAAATTAATTACCATAAAGATTAATGAACCTGACATTCTTAACACAGAGTATTATTTTACAAAAATAAAATAAAATAAAGTAAAATAGTTATTTTTAATCTGATTTCACAGGAAAACATGGATGATGTTAATCAAAGTTTCTATATTTATATATGTATATTCAAATGGAAATTTTATACTGTAATAATAAACCTAATTTTTAGAAAGTCAGTGGAGAAATCTGTTCCAAATCATATGTATAAACAAGAAGATAATTTGACTACTATTTCCAGGATTTCTTACACTATTTTGAAGATTTGATTAAATCTATCTTTTTGTTATATTTTGGAGTAATTGTTTAAAAATTCTTAGCCATGAAATTAATTAATTGCCAAAAACGATAAATTTTTCATTTTATTCGTTATTGCTGATATTTAAAATATATATTTGTTTAATATTCATTTCTCAATTTTTCATTTAAATCTCAGTATTTAAATAAAATACTAGTATTCAAATTTTTAATTTAAATTTAAATTTTAGTATTTAAATATAAATATTGGTTCTTAAATTTTTAATTTAGTATTACAATTATACATATGATATATTTATTTATTTAATACCAGATAGAATAAAACATTTCACATGATTATTTAGATAATTTTCCTTACTAGTAATCAATGATTTTTTCTGTCTTTAGTAACATAGTTAATTAAAGAAAAATTAAATTTTCATAATCTTAAAAGATGTTCTACCAAATATAATTGGAAATAATTTAGATGGTTACGATAAATGGTTCATCCTGCATATATTTTGATTCATGTTACTTATTTAAGTGTAAAATAAAATAAATTTATAATAAAATTGCAAAATAAAATAAATATAGTATTGTATAATATTCTAATATCGTATAATACGCGATTTTTATAGCGCGACATAACCTAAGATAATTTTAATTGATAAATGCAAATTACTCGTATACTAGCAATTTGCACAAAAAATGAATAAAAAATCAAATAATTTTAAAACAAACATAAAACAGGATAATTAATTTTTTTATAAGTAAAAACATAATGATCATATGAAAGAGAATTTCATTTTATTAAATAGAATCACATGCTTTTTAATGCACTAATCAATGCAATTCTGCATTCTCTGCAAATAAATATTAACGACCATATGTATATCGAATAATTATCTAGTTTGAAAATACTTTAATTTAAATATTGCTAAGAGATCATCACATAAAGTAGAGTCACACATAATTAAAAATACAAACTATTATTTAACCTAAAAAAAGGACACAAAAATTATCGGCTAATATCTGAATCCACATAAATAGAAAAATTGTTACCAAGAACTGTACGTCTTACTGACCACATTGTTCTTATTATGATATAGAACAGTTTCTAAAAACTTTCACGCCAAATCTTATTTTCTGAATTATTATTATACTATACTACGTATTAATATTATCGACTTCGTCACCTTTAAATCTCGTACAAGAGTTCCTTTGGATATAGACACATCATGTAAAAAATTCTGCTCATTAGAACCAACTTGTTACCTAAACTGAAACGCTATATTCATGCGTGTCGTTGCCACGGACAATGGCGTTTCTTCCAAGATTTCTCAAAGCGCGCGAAGGGAAAAAGCGCAGAGGATAAAGGAGGAAAAATGTCCGGCGTTGGGTGCACGCGTGAGCGAGAGATTAGCCCGATCGGTAAGAGAGGAAAGAAAAAATGGGAGAAACCTTTCACTCCGGCACTCTCCGAGTAGCCGACCGCGGAAACTTTTTGCTTTCGTGTACGATTCCCCTCGAAAACCGCAACGGACGACGTCGCTCGAACGCTGTTCCGCGTTTATTCTGCAACGCCGTGTGACTTCCCATATGTTGTCAAGTCTTGAATGTGGGTGTCGTTAGTCACGCGTCGCCATGACGGTTTTCTGCATTGCACACAGAATTCCAGGTTAATTGCGTGCGTCCATTCATAACCAAACAAGATCGATGTGGCTGAGATTATTCCAGTTGCTTGTTTGTTGACTCGGTTGAATTCTTGTTTATAATAGCAATCATGTTGTGTACGGATATATGTTTATGATACATTAGTTAATTGATATATACATATGTATATAACAATAATTAACCTATATGTTTATCATATACTAATAGTTAATAATATAAAATAGTTTGTTTTCTGTTTATTTTGAATGACTTCAGGATTGCTAATGATGATTACTGTGATATGTAAGTATGTGGATATTTCATTAAAATAATTTATGATTTGTTGCTACATTTAATAGTATTATTCTGATAATAGTAAGTATCGCAAGAGTATTTTTAAATATTATGAAAGTAGTTAAGTGTTAAGGTATATTTATTTATGTAAATGATGTGGAGATTAGTAGCAATATTGGTTTTACATTAATTTTAATTTTCTTTTTATGTTATGTATTATTATTTGGTTTAAAACAGTACTTTAAAGATATAAAAGTGTTTAATATATGAAATAATATGATGATACTTATTTGATATTTCATATAGAAGAATTTAATTTATATAAACTTAATAATTTGATACAAAGTGACCAAATAACAAAAGAAGAAAGGACTAATATGTTCCATGATATTAAAAGCCACCACAATTTTATATTAAAACAGTTCCCATTAAAGGACTGCAAGTACCATCACTGATTAAATTTGGTGAGAATTTAATAAGAAATAAATCACTGTAGAGAGATTTTTTAATAAAATTTAATTTTATTACTCAGAATTCTACTGTTAAATTTATTATAGATAGATGGGAATTTTCAGTTAAAATATACTGCCATGAAAGTGTTAATTTCTTTAATAAGTTTCTCTGAAGTCTGTTATTATTCTATACTGTGTTTTATGCGTTTAATATTATTTAATATAATTGATTTAATAATCATAGGATTTATAAGTCTAGGTACTTGTGACACCTTTGACTTATTTAATGATAAAATGATAACAGCAATTAATAATTTATTGATTGTTAGATTATTTAGCAATAATTTTTAAAATAGAATTAAATACATTTTAATAATTAACATAACGATTAAATCAATTAATCATAAAATCGTCAGATCGTCAGTAATCACTTTCTATCACATGCTTTAAGGATAAAGTCGTGGATATTAACGTTATTTAATTTAAATGATAAATTACTCGAGAAACCAACTTTAATATATTTAAACGTTTGAGTTCAGTGAATGTATACGACTTCATTAATCCTAGTTGGCGGATTTTATTTCCCAATATGCGTCGCACTTCGTTCTATAAATATTTATGTTATAACTTCCTCCAACATATAACCTATTTTGCATTTTTTTGTTAGAATTACATCAATTACTATTACAGATTACAAATTATATCGTATTTTATTGCCCGTTACTAAATCGTATTAACAATTAATTTTAACTCTACATAATTTCGATTCGTAATTATTACTATTTATAATTTTTTATATGTTTCATATTTAATATTAAATGAAGTGGAAATTTTAGTATACAATTAAAAAATCTTGAAGAATATATAAATAAATTATTTATATGAATAATAATGCAAGATATATAGTCTCGAAATAATTCTAATTCTCAGTTAACCTACAAAACCTACACCTCAACTAACCTACAAAATTATTAAAACAAATTTTTAAAAATATTTTCTACTTTTGTATAAATTAAAATATTACTTAAATTATTATCCCAACATTTCAATGCACTGATTCAAAAGAATTTAATTACCATTTCACTAGGAATTTATCTTTGCAATACAAAGTTTCCAAAATTTCCATAATACGATTTTCTTTTGCATCCGTATATATAATAAATTCAATATCAATAATATATATGTACATACATATTTTGTTGAGTTATTTTAACCAATTTTATTCATATAGCCTTGAAACTTTCCCCTTGTTATACCATATTGTTCCAAACACTTCGTTTTAGCATACATATTTAATTTGGAATTCGTATTTCGTTCAAGCCTCATGAAACGAACCTTCCCTTCGCAACCGAACTTTACAACATAACCTAAAACGACGGTACACAATTTAATATTTATTTTCCACACCCACGTTTGAAAAAAAAGCGAACTTTTCGAACAATTAGATAAATCGATAAGATCGAAACCACTGAAATAACCCAAGACTGATAAGCATCGGAAGCGAATAGCACGTGAGTCAACGAATCGACAGTAGGGGGAGGAATGAGAAAGGGAAGGCGGTAGTGTGAAGGGAGCAGGAAAAGAAAATGAAAGTCAGCTTCTCGGGAGAAGGACGATCGATTTCAAGCAAAGCAGTAGGTGCACGCGGCTATCCGTGACAATAAAAAAACGAATAAATTACATAGACTCCAGGGTTCATATAACACGATGTAAAAATCGTAGCAACGTTCGTATAACACGGTAAAAAGATCTTGTATAACACGACATAACCTTACATTTTCACAGTGTAGTAACACATTGCGTTATAAGAAGCAGTTGGTGGAAATGATGTATGCTGTGACGTCAGAAGTAAAAACAAGCGTTGATATCGCTTGATGTAGCTGTATCCAGAGCTGTGCTAGTATAACGCGGATTCCCGTAATGCTGCGTTCACACCGGTGTACGCGAATCACGTTGTCTGGCTGTGTGGACACTTTAACGATTATCTTGCGACAACTCGTAAACAATGAATATAGGTTTCATCGAGAGGCGGTAGATCAAAGGGCCTATGGGTGAGTCAGACGTATCTAAACGAATGCATATATATATATATATATATGATACGATGCTTCCTTATTTTTAAGCAATATTCACAATTTTTAATTAAAATACTGTGTTTTATATCAAAATTACTTCTTGCGTAAATTCTGGAACACCCAATATTTTATCTGCAATTGATGAGCATTGAGATGGTTTGAAAATTACGAGATGAATTGAAGCATACTATGATTATTTATGTAGGTGTGTAAAGCAGAATTTTATGAAAGACCTTCTATAAATATGTTTATACAGACTGAAGTATACGTCGGTGTGTATGTGTGTGGGATTAAACATTCGTGTGCTGCAGTGTCGGTACGAACTGTGCATGAGTAGAAATAGTCGCTGATAGAGTGAGCCAGTGTAAACGCGGCATAACAGGCAATGTATTTCCCGTGTTACACGAGAGTCAATTATATTGCGACCGGATTGATTACATGTCAGCACGACAATTGTCATTATTGATGTTGAGTCATTGCTTTTAAGCATTATAATTGCAGCTTATATTACTATCATGTCAGAAACAATTGAAAGAACATTACAATCGTGATTTTCGTTTTTAAATAGTATATCGTCGTTGATGTAAATCTTTTTCGTCTTCACGTACTATTTTAAGATTATTTAAGATTTTTATTATTTCATTAATGCTAAAGGTCATATCAAGATTATAAATTAAATATGTTTGAATTTATTTTATCATGTGCTATTAGCCTTGATAGAAAACTTTATATATTTTTAAAAAATAACAGTGACTTTAGAAAAATTCGACTCCAGGGACCCCAGCATAGGAATTTTCAGATATCGCCGTTAAGCCACAACCACACTTGATAAATATTTAAAATAAGTATTATTAAAGCAACAATAATGCTCTAATCATAAATGTGTCAAAAACTATTGAGTAGTTGTCCTTATAATGATTCATTTTCTTGAACTGGATTAAATCTACAAACCTGTGAAGTTTCAACTAAATCAATGACCCGAAGGACTTGCACTCTCCTTGATAGACATCCTATTTATCTTACCTACATATATGTAAATGCATATATATGTAACAGTTTCTTCAAATAGATTTTCTTGAACGACAAATTGTACACTGGACTTTTGATTTATTTTCGCACAAGAAATCACCTCTTACCTATCTAAACAATACTTTCACCTATCACCTGTTATACCTATAAATATTAGAAAATAACTTAAAATTATTTGGAAAATAGTTTAACACATTTTCAAAAGCACTCCTTTGTCAAGTGTGACTCGACACCAGTTTTTATCACAGAAAAATAGAAAATAAGTAACTACTCGAATTACTTAAATTCAAAATATGAATTACAACAATGATTGAGAGTTATATTTAATATAATCAGTAAACAAAATTCTTTAAAATAAGTAACACTCGAGGAACTCTGTCCCGTGAAGTAAATTTCAAACAAAATACTTAAAATAGTAGGGAGTTATTGACAACAATATTGAAAAATAATTCGGAGTGCAAATGGTTAATCACTAACTACAAAAATTTCTCAAAATGCACAAAATATTCACAATCCTCAAAACGATAAAAATCAATAAAATACTGGGAAGAGAAATACTCAGAAAATCAACAAACGTGAATTTGTAACATTCGTTCCCAATATTTCTCATATCCACTCATATTTTTGCCTACATATAAGTCTGAAAACCGCGCCTTTCCATTGCACGGGGGATACCTGCCAAGCGAAATTCCTACAGTTCCGATGCAATTGATTCGTTTGCGTGAGCCAGTTGGTATGTGCACGCAGTCTAAGAGTCTAAAAGTGATCAGTCCGCGAACATATGCGATTAACGGACACTCCACGTCCAAGGAGATCCTGTCCCCAGCCGTGTAATATGGGAACGCCGGTGTAATTTAGCCTTGACTGTCGATTACTAGCCGCGTGTTGCGGCACACCACGCTACGCCATGCCGATTACATCGCCATCTATGTGTCTCGCGTTCCTCGATTCGTCTAGGAAGCGGCTTCTATGATCGCGTTGTCCGAGCGACTTTCACACGATACCGGACGATTCTTTCGATCAAACCAATACCACATGAATCGATCAATATTGCGACGCTCGATTCAACATTGAATTACGATATTGGATGAGATTCTATAGAGTGATACGGAAAGAAAAGAGTTAGATTCTAGAGATTATATTAGCCTGATACGAAGATTCTGTCATTATTTTAATTGTATCATTGTTTTAATTGTATCTTTATGATTACATTTAATTGCCTTTTGGGATTCTTATAAATTACTGGTAGGTGGAATGTGTATAGGGTGTTTTTACAATATTTGATAAGATTATATAGGATGATACGGAAAGAAAAGAGTTAAACTCTAGGAATTTGCGTCAGCTCCTAACATAATCTAAACTAGCCTTTTTTTTTTTTTTTTTTTTCACGTGAGGAAATCTTCAAAAGATGACCGACCCCCCTAGGGGAGGGGGTGGGATTATGTGGGATTTTAACCCACTAAAACCCCCACGATGGCCACCCTATCGCGACAGTGGAGCGCCCTGGACTTTACGAGCCGACGCAATTGTCAGGGCGCCCCGGCGGAACCTAACCTAACATAACCTAATCTACCCAATCCTACCTTACCTAACTTAACCACAGCAGAGCACAGTAAAGCGTCGAATACAACCGAATAGCAACGAATAACACAGATTCCTAACCTAACCTAATTTAATCTAACCTAACCTCAGCAGAGCACAGCAGGTTCTGCCATTATTTTAGATTTTAATTGTATCTTTACGATTACATTTAACTGCATTTGGGGATTTTTATAAATTACGAGAAGGTGGAATGTGTATACGGTGTTTTTACAATATTTGATAAGATTATATAGGGTGATACCGAAATAAAAGTACTCTAAGAGTTTGCGTCAGCCCGATATGAAGGTTCTGTCATTATTTTAGATTTTAATTGTGCCTTTATGACTTTATTGAGGATTTTCATGAATCACAGGTAGATGAAACGTATATAGGGTGTTTACTATAACATAGTTCAATTATGGGATACTGTGTAGAACTATGGGATTGGACGATACAGATTTTTGAACACCTCAGTAGATCATATATATTTTTTTCTTCCATTAACAGTCAATCATCCTATAAATCATTGATACTGATATGGTGATATCAGAAAATCGGTCGAGAAGAGAACTATTAATATTTCGAATGTTGAAACAGCAGCTTCAGATATTTTACTGCGATAAAGAATACAAACGCCATTCAGTACTGTATGATTGTATTGATTTGTTACAATATGTCACTATCAACTCTTCAAGGACGTATGATTTCACATAGTCGATACTTTGAGTAATATAGATTTTCAGGATGAATCGAGATTAAATCATGCTTCAAACATATCTAACTCGCAAAGTTAATTGACAATATCTTTACCTAATTTAGTGTAATAAATTTTGGATCATTTTTCTAGACATAAACAAAGATAAATTAGAATTTTGAGGTTAGAGTTCTCCCAAATATTGAAGAGAATTTAATAATAATAAATTGACAGTAACAAGTAACAAATGAACGAAGTTACAATTGAAAGTTAATTAATAATTTTTTCCAATTTACCTAACCTAATCTGAATAAATGAATAAAGATACAATTGGAAGTTAATTAACAATTTTTCCCAATTTACCTAACCTAATCTAACTAATTTACTATCTAAAGACTTTCAAAATGCCGATTACAAATATTGTCACCAAAATGTTATCAAATTTGACACAGAATACGATTATCAAATCATGTTAACATATTGATAATAAAAATATCACTAGATTGATATATACCAACATATCAGGTGAAGGTTATGGTGGCAAAATTTAAGTCCCTTTTTGGTATACATTTTCAAACAATTTTCGAAGGATGACATCAAAATCAATGCAGAATGCACAGATGAATATAATTTTGTAACCAAGCCCTCCAGAAATTTGGTGCCAAACTGGTGTCATGTTATAACCAAATTGCTTACTGGGCAGTTGCAAATTGCATATAGCTTTTAATGTTAGTGACATTAATGGCATCACCATGGCTTCAACCGGTGTAATCACTTGAAACAATAATTTGGTGCTTTGCAACATTATTAACAGAGATTATAGTCATTGCTTCTGACTCTAATGCTCTCTAAATCCCTATTTTAGGTTATAATTGGCACATGCTGACAGAGTAGTAGGATAGGCTAAATTACTATAATTTTCCTGTTAAAAGAATATTTCCAAAATTTCAAAAATTAATCATTTTTTATTTTTCTAAAAATTCATGCTCTTAAAAATATACTTAATAATGTACTAATAAAATATTACTATAATGTATCTGGAATTGTTTTCAAATATTCCTCCCAATTTCCTTATTGCTGATTTGCATGAAGCAGTGAGATGTATGTAAAAGTAATATTGCCTTTATTCAAACTAATAGACTTTGTTTCAAAATTGCAAATGTACTATTACAATTATATTATTTCTGATGAACAGCATCATGACAACTATGGAGATTTATTATACTAACAGTAACTGCAATAATTTTTAATATTTTTGTATGAAAAGATTGTAGATGCTCCTGCAATATAAAATTAAAAATTTTGTAACCAAATTAACTGCAAAAAATTTACCATTTCTTAACAATAATTGTAAATAAACGATAATAAAATTGAGGTCTAGATGGAAATATCTCCTTATGTTAATGATTAATACCAAAATTAACTACCTATAATTCGTATTTAAAGAGATATTGTTGTAATTTGACGTAAAAAATCGATTTTTTTTAACATTTTTTCAAAGTGTACACTTTTGATAATGTTTGTGTAAAAGGATTTGTTCGAATTCGTAAAATTAGCAAAGTTATGGATGTTTAAAATGCGGTGTACAGACATTGCACAACGAGTAACGAAAACTTCAAACGCGTTTTTCTCGAAACTATGTTTTTCGAACTGGCTGACGGTATATCTCGGGTTTTGGTTGACCGATTGACTCGAAATTTGGAGGACATCTTCACTGGATGTACCTTCATCGCGTGAACCATGGATTTCAAAATCTGATGCTTTTTTCTATTTTTGTTCTCTCCCAAAGATCGAAAAGCACCAAGGAAATCGATATTTAAACTTCAAAATGCTACCATTTTTTTAATTTTCGTAATTTCACTGTTTTGGTAGTTCATACTATAGCTATATTTATACTAATTAAGGTGCTTTTTGGTTTTTTCGTTTCCGACAACCAGATGGTCCGAAATCACGTCAGCCATTCGAGCCCGTTTTTAAAACCATGATTTACCTAAGGCTATATAATTTCCACAATTTTCATTAATTTTGTTAAAAAAAATTTGTAAATATTCTCCAAGCATAAATAAATCTGTGTGCGAAAACTGTATGCCAATATGTATCATGGTTTCCTTACAAAAAAATCCCTAAAATGTCGATTTTTATAGGCCAGATTACAACAATACTCTCTTAAATATAATATAAATAAATAAAAATAATTAAAGTGGCTCAATGAAAATAATTGTATAAAATTAGGTTTCTATTTGAATAAAGATTAATATCAATTTTGATAAAAGAAAAGTGGCTCAATAAAAATAATTATATAAAATTAGGTTTCTATCTGAATAAAGATTAATATTAATTTTGGCCAAAGAAACTGCATATCTCTTGTAATTATAAAGATTGAAATATATGAAACAAGTCATTTTGATCCATTTAGTAGCTAATGCTTTAACAATAAGTGTATGTCTACGCCATTGCCTCGTGTCATTCGTTTTCGTTCTGTCTCGCTTGGTGTCCACGTGTCCTATTCCCTCTTTACGTCACGTGATGCTACATGATCCGATTCGCAGAAGCGACGCTGTCGGTCAATAATGGAAGTACATGTGCCCTATCTTTACGATTGTGTTGGAAAAGGTGAACCTATTACACCATGACTAATCAGATTCGCGTTCCTTCCGCAAGTCAACTTCCTAACTTTGCATGACACTTGAATGAATCCAAATGTAAGAATAAATAGCTCTCAAACGGTAAGGGACAGAAAAAGATTTCATTGGACAAACTTAAAGGACATCGAGTGCGTTTACGTTACTCGCTAATTTTTTTCAAATTTCGTCAATTTTCAAAAAAATTTTCATTATTATTATAATGAATATTTTAACGACGAATTGTCAAGCAATAGGATAAAAAAAAAAAAAAAATAGCGCACCTTTTATTTCGCAGTATTCTCTATCTATTCACGTTGGTCAAATTTCCAAGAAATGCTCGAAATAAAACAAATTTCACGAATTTGAAAAAATTCACGGGGCACCATCATTGCAGTCAACGTGTTAATCTGGAAACAATAAAGTTAAAATATCATCTGAACGAATTAACCTTTTGCACTCGAGAGGCGCCTCTCAGTCGCCATTTAATCAGATTCTAAAGATGGATGTTAATTAATATATCAAATTTACAATTACCCAACGATGCGTGGAATATCGAAGTAAAATAATTCTACGTCTTAATTTGCATACGATTTCTTATTTACCATTTTAGAAATATCGTCGACTTTATGACAGAAAGTCTTCGAATTACTATTTTCCTGTAACGAAGAAATAGTCGAGTGCAAAGGGTTAACAAAATTTTTTAAATACTCTAAAATCAGATTTAAACACTGGTTAAGTGTACGTGCATTTGAGCCAAAGGTATGCATTTCAATTAAAAGGACAGGAGAATGAAGACAATTTTCATTACCTTCGAGACAGACTTCAAGAAATTCTTATAATTCTGAAGACGTTGAATAGATTATGGCAATTTTAAGGATGTGTGAAAATGCATTTAAGCCTGTTGGGATATAATATCTTGGGATGATTTTAATACCAGAGAGGTTACCAATTCCAAAACACTGTTAAAATTTGATTAGGTTCTTATTAACTTGTGCTATAGTAATGTTTGTCAACGATGTATTGTCTAAAATGATTAATCATGAATCATGATACTTTCTCAAATATTTCTAAAGTAATAAAATTCATTTTGTCTTTCAGACTGGTTAATGACTGACTAAATGTATTTTATAGGTTAGGGTTAAAAATATTCTTTGACTGCTTGGAAGTATTATTTTATTGGAAAGTATTCAAGTAAGTATATTATTGTAAAAATGATGAAAAATGTATGAATCCTTTTATATGCACATATTTTATATTATATTATAAGAAAATTAAAGAATATCGTCGTTTAATAAGAATTTTATTTTTAGACTTCCATCTTGAGACACTGCTGCCCTCTATGTAGAACCAAACACATTAAAAGATAGAATATAGTAATTAAAATACCCAGATTCTAGTAAATACATTTCCAACTAGAATTTGACAACTCTTTTCAATTATATCCCAAATATTTTATTAATTTTTGAAAAATGATGTAAAAATTATTATACTTGTCAAAAATTAAAATCTATTTAAAAATTGAATATTCTTAAAAAGAATCTTATAAGGAATTGTTATACATTTTGATTTTTATATTGCTGCATATTTTATATTACTCCTCAAAGGTAGTATAGAACTATTAAAAATAAATATTCACGTGAAAGTGTTTGTAAATGTCAATTCATTCATGATTATTCCAAAGCAAATAATTTCAGTGCAATACTGTCTGGAAATAATTATAGGACTTTCTAAACATAGTTTTAAGGTGATATTATAATGAGGAAAGATAATCATAGTCGTTCCTGAAAGATTTAAGATCCTTACAATTATAGTAGGTGTAAGACATAATAATAGATACCAATTAAGCGACTAGATCACGCAACACGATAGGTCGAGGGAAAGTAATTAAAAAATCTCGAGGTCGGATGACAACATATAATCTACGATTAATAGATTCCAGATTGGAAATGGAAACCAGAATATCTGATAATAAGATTTATGATAAATTAATAAACGTTGAATATAATTATTTAAAATCAAAAGAATTCGTAAACTGAAACGAAAAAGATTTTAATTGAGATATTTGGAGATTTCTGAATTCGACTTTTCTATATAATGTACATAAATACATATCAAACTGATAACAAATATTTTTAAACTGGATATTTATTTCATTTATGGCACTTCATGTAGCAATAAAGTGAGATATCCGGTACTATTCATCGAGATATACAGGGTGTCCCGCAACGTTAGTATAATCTGGGAGAGGGTGATTCTACGTGAGAAAACAAATCAAAAATAAAGAATAAAATTTTTGCGTTCGAAGCTTCGTTATCGAGAAAATCGACCTTGAATTTAACAATTATAATAAATATATATTAACAATTATTGTTAGTTATATTTTAACAATTATAATAAATATATATTAACAATTATTGTTAATTATATTTTAACAATTATATATAATTGTTAAAATACTAATGGTACAAGTCATTTTCACGTTTCATATATTTCAAACTCTCAGTCTGGAACTTAAATTCCCATTAATAATATCCTTTTGGTATAAAATACAGCTGGATTTAATTCTAATATGGTAGATGATCTCATGCAATTACTATTGTTATTTTACGAGTTAGAATAAATTACAAACAATTTCGATAGAACGTTGTACAAGTTCTTGTACTCGATAATCACTGAAAAACGTGAACAGCATTCGCAACGAATTAAGTAAAAGGAGCTCGAACTCCAAAGGTTTTAAAACTACACGATTTTCTTATATTTAATTCGATATAAACAAATAAAATTGTAAAAATTGTGTAAATGTCAAAACCGATAAAACCATAGCAAAATAATTATCAATAAAGAATAATAAAATAAAATTAATTTAAAATTAAGAAACTACTTTCAGTGAAATTATTCACCAGCTACAAGATTAACAAGTATTGCTTAAACAAATTTGTTATAAAATTGAATAAAATTACTTTCAAAAGAAATTCGATATTTTGAAGGAAAACTGTATAAATGAATAATAATTTTATTCCTCTGTGACAGCTATACACGTGAAATAATTATTCACTATTGAGAAATGCATAAAAGTATCCACTGGGTGATTGAAACTCATTATTCGATGAAATAATTAACAACAATTAAATTCAACAATCTCGGCCATTTTTAACGTTTAATTATTTGAGTATATAGTAATAATAACCCTCTGACTCCACTACAACAGAAAACCCAGAATTACCTAATATTGATTTGACCTAATATCCCAATATAATATAAAACAATATTAAAAATAGCATTTCTCGATAATCTGATTTTTTCGTACAAACTGGAAGTTTTAAGATTAATTAACATGGAAATTAATGATATAGATGATCAAAAAGAAACTGGAATATTCTAACAAATTTATAACACGGAAATTCAACAATTTTGGAAACTATATTTTATTAATAATAATAAGAAGAAGAAGAATAGTTTGTTAAGAATTAAA
>NW_016909159.1:776762-796607 GCF_001483705.2 Eufriesea mexicana | reverse complement strand
ATTAATTAACAAATTTATAACACGAAAATTCACCAATTTTGGAAACTATATTTCATTAACATCTTATTATAAAGAATAATTTGTTAAGAATTAAACAAATTTTCATATAAAATTAAAATTATTAATTAGTAATTATCGATTATTTTCAAATAAAATTTAAAAGTATTTAAATTAAAAGCAAAATAATTATTATTAATATTAATTAACAATTATTGATTATTTTATCAATAATTATATGTACTATTTTAATTCATTTCTTTTTATTATCGATTAATTTGCTTGAATGCGTTTTATAAAAAAATATACTTTATTTTAATTTTTTATTTTCTTTAACATTAAACTTCTTTAATGATTTCTTTCTTGTATATTTATATTGTTTAGACTTTAATTTCATGCACACCCCTAAAAATCCTTTCTTAAGTATATAAAACATTCCTTTTATCTTACCTCGTTCTTATACAAAACCGCATTTTCATATATGATTCGTTATAATACTACGTTCTATTATCATAAATTCATCATGATACGAATATCATCCACCTAACCCAAACGCTATATGTCCTATTTATCCAGTCCACTTTCCTTCCAATTTTTTTCATCTCCATGTATCTCTAACTTTCAACCTGTTGATCGTTAACTCGATTCCCCTGCCTCCAAACATTTCTGCATACGTGTCTAAGTAGTCTGAGAAAACGAATCGATGAGCATTCGGACCGAGTCAAAGAACTCGTAACAACGAAACAATTCGCCTGTTGGAGTGACCTTGGAAAAGCTGAATCTCTTGAAAAGATTTGAACAGCTTGAACGTTTGAACGACTTGGCTACATTTCAAGCTACCGGAATCAAAATAGTAGTTGAAATCCTCTTCAGTTGCTCGAGAAACACCGAGTTACCGGTAACATGCCAAACTACTGGATTAATCCAGCCCTCCAAGTGCCTGTAGGTGCATACATATGTTCCGTGAATGTTATCAACGTGTACTACGAACGCGTATGCCTGGTCTAATCCAAAAGCGACGAGGTTGATTGCTCTGTAAGTCATTGGTGACCAGATTGGTAGCCAGATTGGTAAGCCCTGACAGAGAACGAACCAACTACTACCAATTATTAACTGAACATTTACTTCTCGGGATAAAAAGTATCCTGACTTTTGTACAGCATTATTTATTTATTTATAGTTAATTATAGCAGTAATTATAACAATGCCCGTTTAATTGTCGCGATGTAGAGATACACTAATGCACGAAGGTATTCGAACGAAACGCTCACGTTTGCTACGTTCAACAACTGAAATAGATACATATGTTAAATTAAAATATTTGAAATGATACGTGGTACGTGTAATAAGAAGAAAATTCCAAAATTATACGACCGAAATTAGAAAATGATTAAAGGATATACATATACGATATTTTCGATAAACGTTTATTGGAGATATTGACCGCGGTGGCGCTAGTGTGCTTAATGCAAAATTGCATTAACACTAGAACTACCGATCTTTAATGGGTACCTAACTATAACGTGCACAGATTATAGTAATTTCAGTGGTACGATGAATACGAGTGAATATATTGATTACAGTTCTTTCTTAATATGAGTTGATACCAATTTTATTCTTAAAGCAGGTGTATGTGTTCGGTGATTGGAAAAAGGAAAATTCCGGGACCAGTCATTTTGACTGGGTTGATAGTTCTAGTGTTAAGATTGTAGCAAGTAACGAAAAATTATTCAATATTATATTGGAACTTTTCAAACTTCTCAATTTTTTAAGAAAATTAGAAGGTAATTCAACGATATACGTTCACGATATTTATATTATATTTATTGGAGATATTGACCGCGGTGGCGCTAGTGTGCTTAATGCAAAATCGCATTAAGACTATCGCAAGTAACGAAAGATGAATCAATATTATATTGGAACTTTTCAAACTTCTCAATTTTTTAAGAAAATTAGAAGGTAATTGAACGATATACGTTCACGATATTTATATTATATTTATTGGAGATATTGACCGCGGTGGCGCTAGTGTGCTTAATGCAAAATCGCATTAAGACTGTCGCAAGTAACGAAAGATGAATGAATATTATATTGGAACTTTTCAAACTTCTCAATTTTTTAAGAAAATTAGAAGGCAATTCGACGATATACGTTCATGATATTTATACTATATTTATTGGAGATATGGACCATGGTGGCGCTAGTGTACTTAATCGAAAATCGATTTAAGACTGTCACAAGTAACGAAAAATGAATCAATGTTATATTGGAACTCCTAATTTTTTTAGGAAAATTAGAAAATGATTAAACGATATATATTATATTTATATTACATTTATTGGAGATATAAAACGTGGTGGCGTTAGTGTGCTTAATGGAAAATTGCTTTAAGACTGTTACAAGTAACGAAAAATGAACCAACATCATATTGGAACTTCTTATTTTTTAATTAAAAGTGCTTTCGGCTAATATTTCAAATATTTTTGTGATTCATCAATGATGTAAGTTTATAACAAATGTACTGTAAATATTATACTGACTATAATGTACTATATGCATTGAATTATTTTCCAATTTTTCTAATATAATCTTGAGACTTCCTTTCTACTATATACATCATATTGTTTCAAATATTTCAGTTCAGAGAAACAGAAAAATTTACTATAAGTCAAATAGGAAAAGTGACCGAAGCAGTTTCAGGAATTGGTGGGGATAAACTCGCGACAGCTAAACGGGCGAAACGTGTGACAATTAAGCAGGCACTGCTGTTTTTCTTTTTTTTTTTTTCTTCCTTTTGTTAATACACAGACATTGTGACAAAAATTAAACAACAAAGTAACGATTTGCAAATTTTTTCTCTTTCCATTAGGTCTATCAAACCAGTCAAAGTAACTGATTTCAGATATTTTACTTTTGCAATTACCGAATATACGCAAATTTGGCGAAATTAATACTGATTTTTATTCAGTATAAATATAAACGTGATTACGTGTACTCGTTGATTTTCATCATACCACTTCAATTATTATCATTTATATATAGTATATTTAAATGTACGATTTATATTAACAGTTCTAGTGTTAAGTAATAATGTTTGCCTTAAGACATTATTTATTCTTTCATTTACCTTTCTAAGTTTTCCTGTCAATGTATTCAAAAAATATACAATTACATCAGCAACGCTATTGGGTAGTTAAGTATAGTGTAATAATAAATCCACCGTGTCTCGCAGAATCAAAAATGGAGTATATGAATTTTCGTTATTAACTGAAAGTATCATGTTGCATATCATATAGCGTGATGACAAAATGCATCGGATCCATCGAAATGGAGTGAGACAGAAGAACAACAGGACTAGAACTAGAACAGGAATAGAACTATACAATGCAATGGCGTAGACACAGAATTAGTTATTACCATAAATGATAAAAAGTACTGATGATACCTATTCTATTACTATATCGTCATTAACATACACTGTATACTGATACACTATATTACTATATCACTCTATTATTACTAGATATCACTATATGGAAACTTACAAAGAATTATTATCATTTTTTTCTCTTCTTTCCTTTTTGTTTGGAATTAATTTCGGTAATTAGTAAAAATATAGCTCCTTTTCTTGAAATTTATAGTATATACTATATTTTTATCACAAATATTTAATAATTTAATATCAAATATTTAAAATATTTTATTTTTTATTAAATACCATTTTTTAATTACACACTTTACTTTTTTATTAAATATTATTTTTTATTATATACTTCATCTTTTATTAAATATTGTTCTTTTATTACATACTTTACTTTCTACTTAATACCACTTTTGTTATTATATAATTTATTTTTTATTAAATAGTTTTCATTATATACTTTACTTTTTATTTAATACTACTTTTTTAATTATATAATTATCTTTTATTATATACTATTTTGCAAAATTTTAAAAATCGTGAATATATTTTCTTCCAAATATTCATTCCACGTGATAATTAAAATCTACATTGCGTTGAAGCAGCAATTTTGGTAGCATCAAAAGCGTAATCTCACTGTGTCATCTCGCCAGCCTTCATATCTGTGCATAGCATTGAACAATGTGCGTCAGTAGCAGTGATATCTCAATATCTTAATGAATCAGTTGATACAGTGTAATCGTCAGGTAAATATCAGTGTTTTGAACAAACGTATCAAGTGATTTCTACGTCATAAGAAGCTATTTTGTCACAGTAGATTGCCTGTTGAATTATCAGCTGCAAGAAAGATCGCAATCATGTACAAACCCCTTTATTCCTTTAATATCTACAACTTCTTGCTGCTTCTCAAAATTGAAAATTATCCGTAAGATTCTCGCTTGTCTGCAATGACATGATGACACTGACATGTCACTGGCAGATGAAAGCCCAAGGCAACGATTTTCTACCATTTTCACTTTACAATACACGTGAACTAGCTACTAAAATTCTGCATCACATCAAATATGTGGGTACACAGGTAACCCTCTTATAACACGATAGATAGGTTCCTAGAAAATGCCGTGTTATGTGAAACCGTGTTATGTGAAACCGTGTTATATGAGATCTAGAGCCAGTACAAAAAGATGGGTTAGGGAAAAATAGTAATTCGAAGACTTTCTGCCACAAGGTCGACGATATTTTTAAAACGGCAAATCAGAAGCCGTATGCAAATTAAGACTAATTAAAATTATTTAAATTAAAATTATTTTGCTTCGATATTTCACACATCGGGTAATTGCAAAATTTGATATATTAATTAACATCCATCTTTAGAATCTAATTAAATGGCGACTGAGAGACACCTCTCGAGTGCAAAAGGTTAATTCTACATAAACAATTTAATTTTTATTAAAAATATAAACGTATGTACAACACAAAAACAAAAAAGAACAAAAATATTATTTTAATTTAACGCAACTTTAATTTAATAAATTTCTTCGTCGTCATTGTATATGTGGAAATACAGTATTGTATAAAAGTTTTTGCAATTTGCTTATCTTATTATCGTTTCATGTTAGAGCGAAACCGTGTTATAGGATGCCGTGTTGTAGAAGGACTACCTGTATTATATTTTTCGTTGACATGAGAAAATGACATAGGTATAATTCTGATTAATTTAGAAGGAAGAAAACGATAGTGCTTTCCTTTCTTATTTCTCTATTTGACAATTTAAGAGAAAAGGATCAGTATCACTGACTAAGTAGTGAAGTATAGCATGTTTCAGAAATTCCATGTTGAGCATCTGAAAACTCTTGCAATGATATGAAGGATAGTGAGAATCTAAAGAAATCAGTATCACTGATCAAACTGTCAAGTATAAAATGGTTTAAGAATTCTCATGGCACAGCTAAAAATTCTTGCCATAATCTAAGGAAGAATCTTGTTAATCTCAAGGAGAAAGAATTGGTATCATCAACTAAATAGTGAAGACTAACATCTTTTATAAATTTGTACAATAATCTAGAAGACTATCTTGGCAAGCTAAGAGAAATGGGATGAGTGAAAGTTGGACATTTTTTAAAATTCTCATAGGACAGCTAAAAATTGTTGCCATAATCTAGGAAACAATCTTTTCAATCTCAGAAAAGAGGAATTAGTATTACTAACTAAATAGTCAAGTATACCATATTTTAAAAATTCTGAATGAACATTTTCAAAATTCTCATAACAGGTCTAAAAATTCTTGCCATAATTTGGCAACCTAAGGGAAAAGAGATGAGTGAGAGTTGGACATTTTTCAAAATTCTTATAGTACAGCTAAAAATTGTTGCCATAATCTAGGAAACAATCTTGTCAGTCCCAGAAGAAAAGGAATCAGTATTACCAACTAAATAGTCAAGTATAATATGTTTTCAAAATTCTGGCTGAATATCTAAGAATTTTTACATCAATTTAAACAATTATTTTGGCAATCTAAGAGAAAAGAGATGAATGAGAGTTGGACATTTTTTAAAATTCTCATAGGACAGCTAAAAATTGTTGCCATAATCTGGGAAACAATCTTTTCAATCTCAGAGAAGAGGAATTAGTATTACTAACTAAATAGTCAAGTATACCATATTTTAAAAATTCTGAGTGAACATTTTCAAAATTCTCATAACAGGTCTAAAAATTCTTGCCATAATTTGGCAACCTAAGGGAAAAGAGATGAGTGAGAGTTGGACATTTTTCAAAATTCTTATAGTACAGCTAAAAATTGTTGCCATAATCTAGGAAACAATCTTGTCAATCCCAGGAAAAAAGTAATCAGTATTACCAACTAAATAGTCAAGTATACCATATTTTAAAAATTCTGAGTGAACATTTTTCAAAATTCTCATAGGCCAGCTAAAAATTGTTGCCATAATCTAGGAAACAATCTTTTCAATCTCATTGAAGAGGAATTAGTATCACCATCTAAATAGTCAAGTATACCATATTTTAAAAATTCTGAGTGAACATTTTCAAAATTCTCATAAGAGGTCTAAAAATTCTGGCCATAATTTGGCAACCTAAGAGAAAAGAGATGAGTGAGAGTTGAACATTTCTTAAAATTCTCATAGCACACCTAAAAATTCCTATAATACACCAATATACCTGATCTGAAAGATGAGAACTTACAGTACTATCTCTTGGAACTCTAAAAACCAGAAACTCTTCGTCACTACCTGAAGATATTAGTTTTAATCCTCAAGAATGTGATCCAGCAAATTTTGTGTACATATAACGTGACTTTTGGAAAAATCTACGTGAACTATCAGCAGAAAAACAGAATCGTGATCCTGGAAGGATAGTATCGGAATGGTAGAATTTATCTAGAACGAGTGAAGAGTGTGTGGATCTGAGAAATAGATGCGAGAGTGAAGAGTGCTTGGCCCAGAGTGTCAGAGGTATGAAAGAAGAGTTTTTGAACGAGAGATGCCACCCAAGGTTTTGTACGTAAGTACTTAAGTCACTCGCAGATACAATATTAATGAATAGAAAAGAGGTCGTTTTTCAACGAGACAACGTTAGGCTCCGAGCATCGATTAAGGACGAGCGAAAAATATTGCACCTTAGATGGAATGTTCAAAACCATTTGCCATATTTCGTGAACATGGTATCATTCGAATATTAACTACTTTGAATTTTATAGAATTTCCTGTAATGTACGTGATGAGTAATCACATTTATTTAAAAATTAGAAGAATTATATTATATTTATATTTTAAAAATTATAAAAATTTGAGGAATTTGTTACCAAGAAATTCGAAAATTCTTTTTAAATACTGGTCACGAAATTACTAAATAAATGATAAATTGATATAAAAAAAAAAAACAGATGTCTAAGTTATTGCAAATCTATTTAAAAATTATTCAAAGGGAATTTGTTACCAAAAGGTGCGAAATTTTTTTTAAAATATCGATCATGAAATTACTAAATAAATGACAAATTGATATAAAAAAACAGATATTTAAGTTATTGCAAATCTATTTAAAAATTATTCAAAGGAATTTGTTACCAAAATATGCAAATTTTTTTTTGAAATATAAATCCTGAAATTACTAAATAAACAACAAATTAATATAAAAAATAGATTTTTACATGTTATTTAAATATTAATAAAAAAATGTATGTAAAATATAAGTAAAAGAGGTAAATAAAATAGTAATGAAAAATTAATAAAATAATAATTGGACAAAAATACATTGCCTTAAAATTTTCCTTTAGTTTAGTAAAAATATATAGAGAAATATATTGTAGTTGGTATACTTGATCTTTGAGATTTTCTTCGATTTCCAAATCTAATATTTCCAAAATAATTGAAGATAATTAAAAATGTAAAAATTGAAATTTAAAAAATTATCAAATTCTTATATTGAATATAAAATATAATTTAAAAAAGTAACCAGAGTAATAAAAGAATAATCACTGTAGAAAAATCATCCACATTTCAACTTTAATAAATAAACTACTAAAAAGGAGATAAATAAACAATACAGATAAAAGATAAATGCAATAAATTAATTTCTCTCCAATTTCATCGCCAATCTCCAGTTTCAAACTTGATGATCTTTTAAAATTTAATATTCGTGAAATAATTGAGAATAACTAAAATAATAAAAATAAAAGAATTACCAAATTTTTATACTGGATATAAAATATAATTTAAAAAAAGAAAAAGACAAAAGAATTAAGGAACAATCACTATAAAAAAATCATTCATATTTTAACTTCAAAGCTTGGAATATTAAAGAAAAAGAGATAAATAAACAATACAGATAAAACATAAATGCAATAAATTAATTTTTCTCCAATTTCATCCCAAACTTAAAAATCTTCCCACCAATATAACACAAGGAATAAAAAAATAATTACTATAGAAAGACCCTAATCATATTCCTTTCCTTAACCCATTAACTGCCAAATTTCATTTTTTGAAATATTTAGCATATAAGTTATACATATGCACAAAAGATTGTGTAACAAAATATAATTATATTCAAATTATGTTTTGTTTTGAAAATATTTGATATTTTTGAAAAAGTCCCAAAATGGGTATCGTTATAAAATGATCGATAAAATCATTTCAATAAAAAACAAAAGACCGAGTAAGTAACAAATCGTTACTATAACCTCTAAATTACATATTTATGTGCGGTATTTCATTATAATATAAAAACCAAACCAAAAATATAATGCTTCAAATATGACAATTCTGTTTCGTTCAACTTACACGCGAATTTCAAATTTGTTCGCTTGTTGTATAGAAACGAAGCACAGAATACGCACTTTTCGCTACCTACGATATCGACTGATATATATAGAATAAAACTAAACTGTCAGGCGTACCAAATATATTTTTAGCACCGAGTGGTGTACGTAAAATTCCAAAATCCCCAAATGGGGATCGTGGCAGCTAATGGGTTAACACAAGGGACTGAAGGTCTAGAAAAGTAAAAAGAAAAGAATAACATCAGGCTCTATTATTAAACGCAAGACAAGTCTTTGGGCTACGACTACCAGATCTTTGCAGAGGCCTTCATAATTATTTCCATAGTCGTTCGAGTATCTTTCGATGATCGAAGTCAGATGGATTCCAACGAAATTGATCGTTTCTGCCCAGTTCTGAAGATTTTTCGAGGCCTTTGGAAGACGAGTATCGCCGATTGCAGCACGCCATGTGAATTTCAAGAAGGAAGTACTTTTCACATGGCTGCTCGCAGCGAACGTGAATTCGAATATGCGCGAGCAAGAATGTGAAAGAAGCTCGACAAAAAGATTCGAAGGAACTATGTTCCTTATGATAGAATGGCATGGATAATATGATATGCTGGTGAAATGTTAAATTCGATTAGGATCATATTGTGTAGAAATGGTTCCTATAATTAAATATTTCTATATCTAAATGTGAAATTTATTATTTCTTGGAATATTTGTTATAATTTTTGTGAAAGCTGTGAATAGATATATTATATTGTAAATGGGGCCTGAGACATTTACAAAATAAATTTATAAATTCGATTAAGATCATAGGGTGTAGAAATGGTTCCTATATCTAAATATTTCTATATTTAAGTGTCAAATTTATTATTTCTTGGAATATTTGTTATAATTTTTGTGAAAGCTGTGAATAGATATATTATATTGTAAATGGGGCCTGAGACATTTATAAAATAAATTTAGAAATTTGTATTAGTGTATTAGTAAATTCAATTAGGATCATAGGGTGTAGAAATGGTTCCTATAATTAAATATTTCTGTATCTAAGTGTCAAATTTATTATTTCTTGGAATATTTGTTATAATTTTTGTGAAAGCTGTGAATAAATATATTATATTGTAAATGGGGCCTGAGACATTTATAAAATAAATTTAGAAATTTGTATTAGTGTATTAGTAAATTCGATTAGGATCATAGGGTGTAGAAATGGTTCCTATATCTAAATATTTCTGTATATAAGTGTCAAATTATTGTAATTTTTGTGGAATGTGTGAATAAGTATATTATTTTGTCAGAAGTGGAAGAATCTTATGAGAATATTTTTCTTCTTTTAATGTCTGTTGTATTGTAAATGGGGCCTGAGACTTTTACAAAATAAATTTAAAAATTCGTACTTGTATAATAGTAAATTCGATTAGGATTATAGCGTTCAGAAATGGTTGCTATATTATATATTAATATAGTGAAACCTAGATTATCCGAACCGGGGATGAATCGAAGAAAATTGTTAAATTTCTGAGAAAAATTCCTACTTTTATTTAATTGAATTCATATTTTATAGAATACTTCAATATAAATAATCATTTTATATATGAAAATAGTATTATTTAATCATTAGAAAAATATAATTACTCGAACAATTATCTATCAAGATTGGTACAAATATTATTAAAATAATTAAACTATCATGTTTACTATTTCTTAGTAATAATTATTATAATTTTTGAGGAAGGTATGAATAAATATATTATTTTATCAGAAATTGTGACATCTTATGGGAATATTTTCCTTTTTTAATGTCTGTCGTATTATAAACGGAGCCTATGACTTCTAGATGATAAATTTATCAAATTCATATCCTGAAAATTTCCTAATTCTATCAGCCTGATGTTCAAATAACAGTGTTCAGATTTTCAAAAAATTTACTTGCATAAGTTTATTGATCAAAAAATGATTTATTTTTATTGTATACTGTCAATGTCTTTATTTATCCACAAATGACATATTTTATTTATAAGTAAGCCATTTCAAATTATTTATTGCTATAAGTTTTTTCATAGATAGATTATTTACTTTCATACGTTTATTTATTCTCAAATCATTTATTTCCATAAGATCAATTAGTTACAATTAATTTCTTTCATAAATTTATTTATCCACAAATCACACCTACAAATTTATTTATTCACAAATTGTTTATTCCTATAAGTTTATTTTTACTGAACAACCATAATTTTCAAAATGACTTTTAAAAATAATATTTGCAACATTTTGCCTATGTTTATATTTTTAAAAGTATGGTTGATATGGCCTTTGTGGTTCCATTGAGTACTATAGCAGTTCAATTACTAATTACTAATTACTAATTATTAGTTCCAATGTACATATACCCAAATAATAAAATCTATTCAAAGTATAGTCTTGCTCAACTAACGATGAATATTATACCAACTATAAAATTACTAGCAATAGCTTATCAAATTTACTATACCATATGTAATCACATTTGGTCGTTTAAATTATCTTATATGGATAATAAATTTTGTTTCTTTCCTAAATTTAGGCAAACCTCACCATTTTTCCATACTAAAACAAAAGATATAGAGATATATATGTGATAAGTATAAAACGGCCTTGCAAAGAATGAGCTACTTGAAGGAAGCAGTAAAAACGTGTGCAGAATATAAAAGAAGACGTATGCTGTTGATATTACTCCTTTCCTCCGTTCTGTGATCAAATTTTCCACGTTTATACCTGCTCTAAACTGCATTTTTTAATAAAAGATTTTATAGCTCTTTATTTATATACATAGGACGAAGATTTTGTTCAAAACAGGGCTTATTTAAATATCCATAATATTTTTTGTAAAATTATTCATTGTTACAAAATATCAATATCATAATTTTTTAATATATCAATATACTATCATATAAAAAATAAAACCAAAATAAATAGAAATAGGAATATATAACAACAGTTAATTTAAATTAAAATTAATTATAAATATTGTAAATACTAATGATTTTGCATCTTACAAGTAAATAAACGAGATTAAAATATTTAATCGTAATTTTACTCGAATTTTACATTGACACATATTTCTTATTTATTATAAAGAATCGAGAAAAGACAAGAAAGATACCTTTTGGCTGTCACACAATAAATTGTTCAATCTGTATTAAGATTAATATTATTATTTATTAGTTTAATAAAAATTAACAATTAGTAGTTAAAATTTATAAATAAAATATTGCCACAAGTATAAATATTCAAAATTGAATTCAAAAATATATCACAATTGTAAAAATCATTTCCTATTTAAATTATATGTAATTAATAAATACAAAATTTCACTACTGTTAAAGTTCTCATAAATAAATTACGACCCAAGTAAAAAGTAATTAAATTAAATAATTTAATACAAATTCATTGTCTTCTCATGAATGATCCTACGATGATCTAACACCAAAAATGATCTCAGTATCAAGACATCGTTCCTGTCAATAGCATTCGAATTATCCAAATTTAATTTTCGAGATTCAATTTTGAAAATAAATTTATTTTATTATCTCAAAATCCTCATTCTCCTTGTATATTTCACGAAGTACCACGAATATTTTCCCAACTAAAAGCAAGATCAAAACGAACCCTGAGAATAACACAAAGTCACTCGAGTCACTTGACCGAAGCACTGTCTGTCTGCCATTCTGAACAGCATAAATCATAAATTTTCCATTAATCACAAACAAAATACATTGCCCTGTGCCTTAGAAGGAACAATCTATCTCGAACTCAAATCAAGGATAAGTTGAAAACAGTTTCTCCGAGCATTGTGTCACACGAGCACCCTCCATGTTTACCAAACTTCATTACGACAGAGCCACTTGCACGGAGACCGATTCTCCGAAGCAATATCACAAAATCCATATGAAATACAAAATACGAAACGAGATACAGATCTCTCGATAGCATTCTATTAATATTCCACCAGAGAAAGAAAGAAAACATCACGCTATCTGCATTTACTGACAAGACATGTCCCAATGCACTCACAGCTAGACTGGCCTGCTATTTACTCAAAAAAGAAAAGGAATATTTTAACAGTGGGTTGGGAAAAAGCTGCAGGGAGCATTACCGTGGATGGCTGATGGAAAAATGTGGCTGGAAACCAGCAGGAACTCGTTAAACCGTGAATTTTTAAGTGACCGGTATCCTCTTTTCTAATTCCTGGACCCCTTTTAACCTCATCCGTGCGGCCCATTAAAAAGTGATGGAGCATTTCACGGAAGCTCAGTCACGCGATACCCAGGGGCGAAGAAAAGTGCGAGACATGTCCTTTGGTGAGGGTTAAACACGGCAATTAATCGCGATTCATCGATCGGGATAAATAAAGAAACGATCGAGAGGATGGACCAGTCCATTAGCTAAAGCCGCGAAGCACCAGTGAACCAAGCCGGACCGAGAGAAAATAAAGGAAAACAGGCAGCTGCTATGGTAACCAAGAAGCCTGCTGTCAGACTGACGAATAATATCGCGCGTTGATCGGCATACGGGATGCGAGGAGAAGATGATGACAGGGCACAAAGGAAATTTTACGAGTGACCGATGAATATAGGATGAGATAGATGGGGTTGTTGGACGGGCAACGCGGAACTTTCCATGGACCATCCTCGAGTATGCTATCCGATCTGTTAGGTGAGAAAACGAGGACGTGAGAATTCAGAGAAAATATGAACGGCTGCCGGAACGAGTGACTATGCTAGGTCGAAAAAGATGGGGTTAATGGACTTACGCGAGAATACTCTTCGACAGGGGCCACCGTTCCATACTGACTTGGTACTTCATGTTCTCGATCTGCTTCTTCAGTGCTTCCTTGTCCATGTTGGCGAGTACACTGGGATCCATGGTTATAGCCGCGCCTCCCTTTTGCCAGATAAGAGCCGAATAGCGCTTGCGCCTCTACGAAAAATCAATAGAACCGACTATGTATGGGGACTCCTGTTATTGGAACACCAAACCTACGTCACAGACTGGCAACAGGAAATTCGATTCTGCGAGGAAAAGTGCACGAACTTTTCCCTCGTCGCGACCTCCGCGAGATCAGAACGGGTCTCGATCTTGCTCCCGTGTGCACGTGACGTTTGGCCCATCGCTTGGGTACCAATCGTCATGTCGCTCTGGCTACTAGATGGCTACTGCTTAGGCACCTGCTCGGTAGTTTCACGGCTCGTTTAGGAGTACTGGTTTGCTACGTACTTTGCTCACGAATCACAATCATCGGTCCTATCAACGGGTTGTTGGACTCCTTCGAGATCCGTGGTCAATGGCTTGGGGAGCTTGAGGTTCAGGGGAGTGGGATGATACGCTGATGGAAGAGCGAGACGGGTTCTTCTTGTAGAGGTCTCGGCTCTTTGTATCCTGGGCTAGGTGACGAGACGCTATTGCTGCGATAGTGGAATTCGATAAATACGAGAACCTCGATTATCCGAATTAATTGGCGCACATAGGCGTCGCAGGGCAGAATTTTTCCTTGCACATTTTTAGAAGGGAATACGTGCTTTCAGAGCTTTATTTTTACGTATCTCTAAATCGAAAGGTGTATAGGATAATGACGAAATATTTATAGTCGAATTTAGGTAAATTAAAACTATAAATTTAGGTAAAAATAGTTGGATTTTGAATTTCCTTAATGCCGATTTTTGGGTAACGTATTTTCTCGCTATTGTGATCAGATTTCCGCCATTTTTAGGTTTTTAATTATGCTCTGCTTGGTTTGCGTAGATACCATTACACATTTTCAAGTATTATACTTGATCCGTGTTAGGCTAAATGGTTACCGATTTTTGCAATAACTGTGTCGAATATATAGAATCACTATGAATTGAAATGTTTACATGCATACTAAAAATATTCGAATATTAGTATATTAATTTAGAAATTATGTTAATATTTAATTCAAAAATTGTATTAAAATAACCGAATAACCGAGGTTCCACTGTAATTATCTTTTGTTTTATACAGGGTGTGCAGGATGTAATAGTATACAATAATAAAAAATGACGTATACAGGGTGTCTCGGAAATTTTTGAAAAATTAACAGAGTTAAAATTTCACGTGATAAAAGGGGTATAAAAGTTTTATTAAAAAGTTACGAGAAAAATATGAAACGCGAAGAACATGGCGAGATTATCTTTCTCGCGACTAGGTTGTTTAATATGGAGATATTTCATCGAGAAGTTAGGTAGAGAAATTAATATTGTCACGTGAGGACAGAAAATCGTGACGAAATTCAGTCAACGATAAATTTAATGATACTTTGATGTCAGATATCGATAAACGTGAGTTAGGTAAGGTTAGGTTAGGTTAGGTTAGGTAGGAACATTTCCAAATGCAAGAACGAGTACAGTCTACTTCGCGTGTCATATTTTTGTTACCACTTTTTAATGAAATATTTATGGATTTTCTCTTACACAAAATTTTAGAGCCATTTTTATTCAAAAATTTCGCTGGTATTGTATGGAAAAAATTTGGAACAAATGCATGGGATGTTCAATACAGGAAGCCACAATAGAGAACAGAATAAAATGATCTCGCATTTAAAAGCGGATAATAAACGCGGAATAAAATTTTTCAATACGAAGCTTCGAAAAAATTTCCTGAAAAAAATTAAATTTAAATATTCAAATTAAATACTTTATGAATACAATATTTTATTATAATTGTAATTAAATGTTATATAAATTATGAGTATAGCTTCACGTGTGTAAGAATTTTGAAATTAAATTTTGTCGAAAACGTAACTTTACGTTAAAAAACTTTATTTTATATTCTGCTAACCTTTTGATTAAAATCACTGCGTTTTTTGTTATACTATAATATACGCGAAATGAGTGTAATTATCGTCATATTTCTGCGTAAATATTAAATATTCTTTCGACTCGAGCGTCCTCGAAATTTATAAAAATTTAATTTAACGTAACGAGCTATTAGACAACTATCACGCGAAACAAATTATTCTGTTTTTTAAATATATACAGAATACATATATATATATAATAATGTTTTATATGTATTTTATATGTATATATAATGTTTTACATATATATGTATTCTGTATATATTTAAAAAACAGAATAATTTGTTTCGCATGATATATAAACTATATAAACAATTTGTTATATAGATTGTTTCCTATAGCTTATTTATAAAGTTTAACCATAAAGTATATAATTAATGTGATAGTAATGCCTAAGATAACTTTCAAGACGAGAATTCGATACTTGAATATTTGTAAATCTTTTTATTTATATATTGCATAGTCTTTATCACTAAAATTTATATCACTAATAATTGGTAATATAGATTCTTTCCTATAGCTTATTTATACAGTTTAACCATAAAGTATGTAATTAATATGATAGCAATGCTTAAGAATATTTTCAAAACGAGAATTCGATACTTGAATATTTGTAAATCTTTTTATTTATATATTGCATAGTCTTTATTACTAAAACTTATATCACTAACAATTGGTAACATAGATTCTTTCCTATAGCTTGCTTATAAAGTTTAACCATAAAGTATGTAACTAATATGATACTAATGCCTAAGAAAATTTTCAAAATAGAAATTCAATATTTAGATATTTGTAAGTCTCATCAATATATTTGCAAACCAACTAACTATTATCGCTAGTTACATATCCAAATTACTTCAATTTCCATTATCTACTCTCTCATTGTATTATAAAACACGTTTCTTTATCACTAAAATATATATATATTTAATATAATTAAAGTAGGTAATTATATATATATATATATATTAATTATATAGGTATACATATAATAAAAATTTGTAATTTCGATTTAACGTCACCGATTTTTAAAAATCAAAAATATGAATATTGAATTCCTGCAAATTATCATTTTTCCATTACCAATAATATATATATATAGGTATATAATAAAAATTTGTAATTTCGATTTAACGTCTTCGATTTTTGAAAATAAAAAATTTGAATATTGAATTCCTGCGAATTATGATTTTTCATTACCAATAATATATATATATATAGGTATACATATAATCAAAATTTGTAATTTCGATTTAACGTCATCGATTTTTAAAAATCAAAAATTTGAATATTGGATTTCTGGGAATTATGATTTTTCCATTATCAATAGTCGTAAAAAAAAAATGTCCAATAATTATTTTTTTCGAAATACTCATTCCTCTGTTCGCTGATGAGCTGTTTTTAAGTACTTTCAATCAAGAACCCTTTGACGCTTCTAGCGGAAGCAACGAAGCTTGAATCTTAACGAGGAGCACATGGAACAAGCACAATGTGCGCACCCATAATAAATTCCTAACGCTCTCTTCTCTTTATCCACGATTTACACGCTTGTTCTTCCCTATCGGTAATGGCTGCTAAATAGGAAAAAGTTCGAATGTGATTGAAAAAAGGTCTAAAAATTGAATGAAAATTTTGATAATATAGTCAATTGTATAATATAGTAAAAAATCGTAGAATATTTATTCCTTTTATCACGATTGTTCGAACTAAGCATTTGAAAATAGCTCTAGAAATCGAATAAAAATTTTGATAATCGTTCGATAAAACAAATAAGAATTTTCTTTTGTAAAATATAGCCAAAAATCGTAGAATACTTATTCCTTTTATCAAGATTGTTCGAACTAAGCATTTGAAAATAGCTCTAGAAATCGAATAAAAATTTTGATAATCGTTCGATAAAACAAATAAGAATTTTCTTTTGTAAAATATAGCCAAAAATCGTAGAATACTTATTCCTTTTATCAAGATTGTTCGAACTAAGCATTTGAAAATAGCTCTAGAAATCGAATAAAAATTTTGATAATCGTTCGATAAAACAAATAAGAATTTTCTTTTGTAAAATATAGCCAAAAATCGTAGAATACTTATTCCTTTTATCAAGATTGTTCGAACTAAGCATTTGAAAATAGCTCTAGAAATCGAATAAAAATTTTGATAATCGTTCGATAAAACAAATAAGAATTTTGTTTTGTAAAATATAGCCAAAAATCGTAGAATACTTATTCTTTTTATCACGGTTAATTACGAATATATATCAGATTTTCTACTAGATATTATAAAATAATCAAATTTCTATAATTTGGAAATTTTAAGGAAAAAGCCATGGATAAATTCGATTTGAAAAATTAAAAAAGAAATTTTAAATACCTGATAATAATTTTGTCAATTGTTAAACAAGAAGGTAATAATTATCATTCCCTGTTCTTGTAATATACTTGAAAATTGTAAGATATTGATTCACTTTTATTATGAACAATATGAATATTGTTTATTCAAATTTTCTACTAGATATTATAAAATAATCGAATTTCTATAATTTGGAAATTTTAAGAAAAAAACCATGAATAAATTCAATTTAAATAGTTTTAAAAAGAAAGTTTAAACACCTGATAATAATTTTGTCAATTGTTAAACAAGAAGGTAATAATTATCATTTCCTGTTCTTGTAATATACTTAAAAATGGTAAGATATTGATTCACTCTTATTATGATCAATATGAATATTGTTTATTCAAATTTTTTATTAGATAAACAATTTATAAAATAATCGAATGTCTATAATTTGAAAATTTCTATAAAATATAATTTTGTTTAAAGATTATAAAAATCTCTAATCATCTAAATACGATTAAACTTAAATTATTTTATCCGTACTACTTGAATTCGGAATAACCTGACAATTGTATATTGAAATTCATCTTAAACCTGAATATTTTGAGAAATTTTCAAATTTTGTTTTCTTGAAATTACTTTTTGAGGTTATTTTAAAAAATAACCTATTTTTAGACCGACATAAATATTTCATGGAGCATTTCATGCGAAGAGTAAATTAACATAATTGCAATTAAATAATTATAATATAATAATATCGCTCGACAAAATTTATTAAAATTATTATTATTAAAATTATTACGAAAATTATTATTATTATTTATTTGATACGATCATTTTTTATTCGATTTTAATGAAAATAACTGTTTCCCTAATATGCAGCTTGAAATTTTTATATTATTAATGCTTCTCGATAACACAAATTTTCAATTACGAAATAATTTTCATTTCTTCAAATAATAAGTAGTTTAATTTACTTAATTGATCAAATAAAGCCGTGAATCAATTATAATAAATTATTTATCGAATAATAATTAACATTATTTGAAGCAATTATTTTTCACTTACGTTATTTGAGATAAATTTCAGCCAGGTTTACCAACATAACTCTATCTTTTATCACTGCCATAATTCGAAGTAATTATGGGACATAATTTGTCAGTAACAGATCATTCCATACTACCATAACTTTTATTTAGAAAATTATTAAAATTATAATATTTAAACCAAAGAATTATTAAAAATTTCCAATTATATTATACGTACATAATTTATTTTATTTATATATATTTTTAAAAAATTGAACTTCTTTTTAAGCTCCTATAAGAGAAAAACTATTAACTCTTATATAAGGCCTCTGTATGTCACATTTTCAATGATTAAATTTGTTTCATTGAAAAATTTAATTAAAACGAAACTTCCCTAACTCGAGAATTTTATTTCTTTCTTTGAGATCCAAATTATGGAAAACAACTTAATTTGAAATATTATATTCAAAAAATGGTCCAAGTATTGAATGGTTTCAATTGCACCATTGGCATAAAATAACGTAGTGGGTAGTTCATGTGGGTAGATACTTAGAGATGGTATTCAGTAAAGAATATCAACTCTATCGTTTCAAATGGAATCATATTTTAACGAATATTAAAAATAACATAATAACAGAAAGAATAGTATAATCCTCCATAAAAATAAAAAAATTTTAACACATCGAAAAATCATTAGTGTAAAAAATATTAAAATATAAATATTATTAACAATTATTCTCCCATTAAGATTAAAATTAACACTACAAATAAAGTTAAAGATAGTAACAGTAATGGTGATTTTTCAACAAACATGAATTAGTACTTTCTTGAAAAAAAAATATGAAATTACATCCACTAATGCATCGAAAAATATATGATTCTAAAAATTAAAATTAAATTGAAAAATTATTTAAACCATATTTCTACA
>NW_016909159.1:740481-775406 GCF_001483705.2 Eufriesea mexicana | reverse complement strand
CGACGTGTAGTTTGCAAGTAATTCGTGCCTATCGAAGGAAATGAAAAATTCCTGTATACCGGGTGTCCTGTAATCTATAAATTGGTAAAATTAGAAAAAAGTTAGGTCCAAGTGAAAAGATAAATCAAAAATACGGAATAAATGTATCAGATCAGAGGAAGGAACGTTAATTGCTTGTAAATTTTGTTCTTTAAAAGTGAAAAAAGTTATTGTAGAGGATTTCAGTCGATCAGTGGTATTCTGGATCGATGATCTTTCAATGGAGAATAAGTCGCGAGGAAGGAAGAAAATTCGTCGATAATGACGTCTTAAGAGAAATTACTGAAAATGATCCACAGCAAACAGTGAGGGAGACGATACTTCAAAGACACCCACATCACCCTACGGTTATCCGTCACTGGGCACAAATAGGAAAAGTAAAGAATATGGACAAATGGACAAACTCATTTAGCTTGAGTTAAGCGACATATAAGAGCCGAGGTAAACAGTCGCCCCGTTATTTCGAAGAAATAAACAGAATGCATTAGAATATGAAACTTTGTCGTTGCATCTACCCTGCTTTTAATCTTTTATTACAGATTATATTATACTAATTGTCATCCTTTCTTGCAGTTTCTCTGGTATCAACATTTTCGAAGAATCTCGCTGTATACTAATTCACTAATGAAAATCACTACTAGAAATTTAAATACTGACGAAAGATATTATTAATAGGGAAGTGAAAAAATTACTAATGGAAAAATTAAAAAAGTTACTAACAAAGAACAGAAGGAATTTATTAATAAGAAAATGAAAAAATTGCTAGTAGTAAAGCTAAAAAAGTGATTAACAAAGAACAAAAAGAATTTGTTAACAAGAAAATGAAAAAATGATTAGTTTAAATAAAAAATGACTAGTAAAACAAAAAGAATTTATCAATAAGGAAATGAAAAAGTTACTAGTTGAAAAACTAAAAAAGTTACCAACAAAGGACAAAAAGAATATTAATTAAAGGATTTAGCAAATTACTATTAGAAAATCTAAAGAATTAAATAACAAAAAAAAAAAGTTCGTAGTAAAAAAAACTAGAAAATTACAAATTAAAAAGTAAAAAATAAGTAACGAAAATTATCAGTAAAGAAATTACCGAATTACTAATAAAAATCTAATGGAGCACTTAACGTGGACGTTAATAATAAAATAATAATATCATCCTCTGATAAGACATGTCAAGTACCAGTAACCAATCGACAATAAGTTACATGCGGTGTGTACATTAAGAACGTATAGTCACTGGTGGTAACATAGCGAGGTTGGAAATTATTGTACCTAGCGACAATACCGATTAATACAGCGATGACCCTAGTGATGTCACTACCATTACTGGCTGTATACAGTTTGTAATTGTAGGTAATACGTCAAGCAATCAGATACAAAAAAAAAAACAATCTGTTAACTTCTAATTTTACTTTAATTCACGTATTATGAGTTACTATTAATTCACATTCAATTTTATTCCATATTTAAAATATTTAAAAGAACTTTAATTTTTCATATACCATCATCGATAACGCTGCAAGAAAGAAACTCAAACACGTCGATATCGGTAGAGTGATACATATGTTCTTTACTCCAGCCAAATATTTAAAGTTACCATTTCGATATTCGAAACATTAGTAGTTTTTTCTACACTGATTTTACGACCTCGCTATGTCACTCGAAGCTAACTATACCAATCAACGGCACGTGCGAAGTTAGGCTAGTTTCGCGAAGCCCTACGCTGTTCGTCGCGTATAGAAATCTCTTAACCTCGAGTAAAAATTATAAAAACAAGTAACACATTTGAAAAGGAAAGAGTCAGAGATCGTACCGGTATTATAATTAGAATCTAAATTGATCACGAGTCTGAAATAAATTCCTCGGTAATTCATTTGAAATTTATTCTAAAAGGTGATATTTAATTCGAACGCTTCCTAACCTAAAGCGTATCATGTGTCTACGTTCTGTTTACGTTCGATATCGAGAGTGTATTAACGATTATTATTACACGAAGTGAAACTGAGAAGAAACATTCGTGAAACGTATTTTCTAATTAAACAACATAGACGTTGCTTTACTAATTTGTTATCGAATGTGTAAAGGTAAATAGACGATGAAGTTTGTATTATAAACTGTATCGGTAAAGTGTACATTATTTTAAATAAAAGTTTTGAATATTCATACGTGCAATGTACATACATGTGTTTTCTACATATCGAATGGCAGTTTCTCGTTATGAGTCACAAATTGATAAAAGTATAGTATGAAGGAATATAATAAAATGATTTTATATCTATACTTTACGTGTTTAATATTTGTCATTAGTTAATATCAATTAACTATTATGTATTTACCTTTACGATGTCCTAATGTAAACTGAATTGGAAAATTTACAGTGACTTAAATAGGAAACTTCGAGAAGACTGATTATAATATGAATCGGATTTGCGAAATCATTTACACGATATATTAAGCTGAATAACAATACACACAACATAAAAACTAATAATACGATTGCCAAAGTTGACTAAAGTGAACCCTAAATTATTCGTATAACAATAATAAAAGGTTAGAATAGTAAATTATTAATATTTTTATTGTAATAGAGAACATATTTTGATTTTCTATCATCCTTTTATTTCCTATACTTTAAAATTCTAAATAGAAAAATGATTCTTAAGGACTCGAATAATTACATAATTGCTTTTTTAGGTTAAGTATATAAATATTAGATATACAATACAAATAAACGAACGTCCCATTTAAAAAGAGTGGAAAGAATAATTATTATTAATAATATTAAAAACATGATTAATAATAGTAGATAAAAAATAAATTTGCCACTATTTTGAATACTTTTCGAAAAAATTGTTTGTTAGACGTTACTAAAATAGTACGTGTATACTATAGGATATATGTACATGAAGATGTTAATAGGGAGTCATTTGAGGTACTGATGACAAATGAAGCGCCTTGCTTACAAAAGAGGTCGATTTGTTACTTTTCTTACATATTGACAACCATTATTGTGTCATGTATTGTAATTATCGAATTCGTGCGCACATTCCACGCTGAATACCTAGTGATTCTTATGGCTTCGTTCTTCAACGTGACCAGGTATTGCTTTTCGAACCAACTAACTCAATGAACGATGACCTTTCCCCTTACAAAATATTTATAGTTTTTGTTTTCAAACAAATATGCTTCGTATATTTATTTCCAAGTTTAAATTATTCATTTCATTAAATTAAATTATTTATATTATTTAATTTTTTAATTAATAATATTATTTTATAATCAAAAAATTATACACATTTATATGTTCTTTTCCCCTTCTTCACCTTTTCTCTTATAAAAATATTACTTACAAACAGTTATAATTATTGTTTACTGTATTGAATTATTTATAAACAGTATTGCTTTTTTTTTTAAATAGAATAAAAGAAAATTTCAGTATCAAGTAATTGTATGATTAAGTACCTTTCAAAAATTTTAAATATAGGTAAATCAGTAATATTATAAATTGTTAAAGAGTAAATAAATAATTAACGGTTGAAAGAAATTATTTTTTATTTTGAAAATAGGTAAGTATATAGTAACTATATAAAAATGAACTCTTTCATAGAAACTGATGGTAATGAAGAAAACGTTACACACTACATAATTTTTGTTATAATACCTGCTATAATAAACAACTATAATAACATAAATAACACTATAAAATATTCCGAAAATTATTTTTAGTTTAATAAATAAAATCGTAAAGTTTCCATTACATCAATATATTTAAAACTTGAATTATTATTTTTTTCTTAATAATTATTCATAATACCATATAATAACTATTCTTAACGAAACATAATTGTTTCTTGGTATTTACAAAATTTTGTGCACATATAACACTCTAATTTATAATACATAAATAAACTCAAATATTTTCTCTAAAAAACACGTTAAAAACAGAAAAAATAACACGTATTCAAAATTTTTATTTTAATTTTTTAAATGTTTTATTAAATTTCAACTTGATGTTTGTTTCTAAATGTTACTAGATCAATTGTAGAGATATCAGATACTTTTAGTCGTGTTTCTCTTGGTCATAGGAACTGTAGTCGCTACGTTATTTGCAATAAAATCTTCCAAGAAATTACTTTCACAATGTCAAGATAGAACATACCTGAAAACAGGATCAGAATAGTTGCAAGACATTTAAGTGCATTGTATATATTCAGAGTTGAGAAAATAAAATTTCTAATCCAGAAAAATATTTAAAATAACTGCATTCTGTCAAAAAAAATTGATAAAAGGTAATAAACATGTGCAATATTAATCATCATTACTTGGTTATTATTATACTTATTTTTTATTTTCATTAAATTTAATTAATCAAATAATAAATTGACTTAATTAAATAGGTATGAAATGTAAAATTCAATTAAAAAGTCATCATCAAAAAATTATTAAAAAATAAAACAAAATATTTTCAAATAATTTTTAAGTAAAATTTTGTAACTAAATGGAAATATAAATAGATTCATTTGGAAAAAAAAAGTTGCTCAAAATATACAAAATTTGTTTATATACTAGATGTAATCAAACTACTATTAATTCAGAATAAAATAGGAAGAATACTAATTTCAATAAAGATTTAGTTGATAGATATGCACAAGCCATCTTAGTTTGGCACACCTTTTAGTTTTAAAAATAAAACAACTTACTACATTAAGTAAAATTTGCGAATTAATCCAATATTTCAATATCTGCTAAAATTATATCAACTACCAACTACAGTCAGTCACAAAAGTATTCCATCATACGTATAATTTAAACTCCATGCCTTGTGTTTGAAATAAACATGTAATAAACATAAAAATAAATTATATTATGCTATAGTAAAGTTAATACACAGTATAATGGTACAAAATACAATATTGATGACAGTGATGAAGGAGTGAGACGGATAAAGCGGAATGGAAAAATAAATTATACGCGTGGAAAAAAATTTTTGTGACCGACTGTACTTGACGCTTTGTATCTCTAAGATGAAGTTATGTCCTACGTAACTGTCTTTATTAATTGTAACTCGTTTCTAACTTGAAATGATCGAGTTAATCAATTAGGAAATAAAGTAATATTGGTAAGTTAATAATTAATTTGGTTAAACATAATTTAATAAATAAAACATACAGCAAATATGTAGTAAATATACCTAAACAGAAAAAATAACTAAAAATAATTACATTTACTTATATCCCTTTCTATTTTAAATTAAAATTCAAAAGGATTAAAAAGAAATGGAGAAAATAATAAAATAGTAACAATGGTAAGAATTGTACAATTTATCAATTTAGTAAATTATGCATACATACATATCCATGCTACAAATATCTTATAATAAAATATACACCAATTTTTTTCCCAAATTTCATTTTTGAAAAAAATTCCTTTTAATCTTCAAATAAATTATCACTAATTGTTTAATATTAATTTAGACTGTTACAAGGTATTATAATTGAAGATAAAGATTTTTACGTATCACGGTTATTTCCCAAAAAATCATACCAAAAATGATATCCATTTTAACGATTCTCTTGTATGAATCGATTTTTGTCACACACATACTGCAAACGTAGACAAGACCATTTTCATGTTTCTATTTATGTCTTTTATAATCATAGTAAATTTCATTACTCTTTTTAAATATAGTTCATCGTTAAAATATTTTTGTTTCATTTCTTCACCTAATTTTTAAACGCAAAAGAAAACAAAGAAGAAATGACAGTATGTGGTGAGGGAAGCAGTTTCATGACCTTGAGCGACCCAAATCTTACACTCTAACTATAGCAACTCTTTGACTTTTTACGATACAGCTATAATACCCATTAAAATATTCTATATAAAAAATATGAAAAAAATATTTTAATTTCTCAAAATATTGAGAAAGTTATTTTTATTTATTGAAAAAAAGAACAGAAACGTAGAATTTAATTTTAATATATAAGTAAATAAAATGCAAAACATCATGATGCATATGTTAAAAATTGATAATCGTTGAAAATAAATTACATACATCTTTCTGATTTCCCAATTATTCTATTTGGTGTAGATAACCTACATATATAAAACTAATGATAGACCATCGCGTAAACCAGTTCAAAGAAGCCTCGTCCAGTAAATACTATTCTATATTTTCAGTTTACTTTTCCACGAAGAACCACTTTTCTCTTGACAGCATTATACGTATTTACAGGACACCGTATAAGTAACCAATATTACTCCACGTATACACACAACCGTGCATATCCACCAGAAATTCGCACAAGAAACAGAATTTCAAAACCGATTTTTCCCAGAACGAAGCCTGACGCAACTTCGTGCCTCGAATTTATATTTTTACCCAAAATATTTACATTTTGCAATTTCCATTTTAATTTACGTCGACAAAGAATCGCCTTCCTTCCAATCCAACCTATTCCCCATTGCGCAATTACAATCGCATTTAAAATATATCTCACGTACGATGCTTTATATTAATCTCGACATAAATTATCAACCGCGAGAAGCCCCGTACAAAACGTGCAACGAGACCAGCTACAGCCATTTACCTCGACGTTCACTCCAGTCCCGTAAGAATGTCTTAAAATGCAAGACACGCATGATCAGCCTACGCTAAAACCAAGATAGAGTCGAAAACTAATGAAAAATCAGCGCCACGGCGCGCGGCCGAAAAGTTTCCCGGCACCATTTTGAAATAGCTCGGCACACCTACACGTACGTACGCGCGTGTTGGTACGAGCTCGGGCCGAACGAGTATTCGCGTTTCTTCGTAGTGCTAATTATCACGGGTCTAGATTCGGTCGATTTCGAAATCGCGGTCTCGCAGAATCGAATCGATATAGTTCCTCGATGATATTTTCAAGAGGTATTCTTGATATTCTGGCACTTACCCAGTAGGCAGATTCTCAGTGAACAGAGGCGGACACGTGTCACAGGAAGTCCGTCCGATAGTCGTGGTCGAATATTAGAGAGTAGCACTCACCTTGCCGGAGGTCGGAGAAGTTCTGAGATGCGCTGACTCTTGGCAGGTTTCTCGATTCGCTTACGGAAGCCTCAACAAAACTCGGCAATCTAATTTGCTGGTAATTTACGTGCCGATATCTTCAATCATTGTTGTCATAAGAATATACCACGGCGAATGTTCGACTCGCGTATAATCCGGAATGAATAAACTGACCGTGTTAACCTTCCTCCCGGCCTGGATGGATCTCGAGTTGTTGCAAAGCCCCCTAAGGCACCGATGGAAATAAACTTTCTGCGGGAAAGAAATTAACCTATGTTTATTGTGTCTGGAAACAATCGTCATATTCGTAGCGATATGATATCGATAGCGAGAGATATCGTTATAGTATTTAAGCTGTCTGATGATTTAAAACGGAGTCGAAAGCTAGATAAAAGTTAGGCTATTAAGAGAGTGATTAAATCCTTGGGGGATTACGTTACTGTTTACGTTCGAGATTCGCAACGAACCTAACCTAACTTTTTATCTGTAGTCTTGAGTAAGGTATGCAGCATCTTGGGAAGAATAATTTATTTCGTATATAGTGTCCTATAGAGAGTATATTTGTTGATATTTAATTAGGAAGCAATAGGTTTCGGTGATACTTGGCTTCGAACGTAACCAAGTGTCTGTGTCGTATGAATCTCTAATCTGTTGCTTAAATAGATTGCATTGGTTACAAACGCAGTTTCGCGTTGGTATTCCATTACGATTCCGACATTGTTGGTAGTGAATTTGTTGTGACTTTTTCGTATAATTCTGTCAAAATTTTGATGAAAAATTAATCGAGATGTAGATGCGTTTTATGATAACGATTCGTCGTTATGTTTCTTCCTATATTTTAAATATTTTTCAAACAGTGTCTCGATAGTAGTAAAAATTGATTCCACATGTTATCATTATTATTTACAATAATATAAAAAGAAAAACATTATTTTATTTAAAATACCAAAATAATAATAATTTTTTGTAATAAATAACCAAATTAATAAATAATTATAAAGAGCAATATAATAAATAAACAAATCTACTTTCTTTATAATGCAATAAAATTCACATTTTTGAGATATTACTATATTTTTTAAAAATTGATTTTTTGGTTCTTCCACTCACAATCTTTTTTTTTGGTAAAACCATAAATTAATAAATAATAATAAAGATCGATATAATAAATCAGCAAATTAATTTCTTTTATTATACAATAAAATTCACATTTCTGAGACATTACTTTCTTTTTTAAAAATTGATATTTGATTCTTTCAATCACAACCATTTTTTGTAAAATCATAAAAAACTTTGTTATAGAAATACAAATATAATGAAAAATTTGCAGATCATTTTAAATCATGGAAACTAAAACTGCAAGTTTAAAAAATTTTTTAAAACTGATTAATATTTTTCCCAATACTGTTTAATTTTATTCGTGATAGTATAGTTAGTAATAGTAACAAACAAAAAGGATTCAGCAATAAAGAATAGCAGTATGTGACGAGCTTCGAATGACGTCAGATAAAGTAAAAAAAATTAATGTTACATTATTCCTATTTCGTTTGTAATTAGTCATAATGTTAAGATATCTATCAATTAATAATTATTCCATAATGCAAGCTTCTTCTTATATTTTCTATTGAAATTAGTAAAATCTACTCGTATACTAAATTAAAATTTTTGATCATACTGTTTACCTGATTTGTTATAATTTGATTTTTCACCTTGAACGAAGGCAATATATTCGAAAAATACCGTTAAATAAAAATACATACTAAATTTCTACTATTGTACAAATAGTATGTTATTACAAATAGGTAGTTAATTTTATTTTTATTTTTTCTTTATTTTAGCGAATTTTTTATTTATATTTTATACGAAAACATTACAATAGTTTAAATTCCTAAATTTAAATTTACTACTATGGAATTTAGTTTAAAAATAATATATTACTATTAAATTTAGTAAATTTAAATGCATAGTTTTTCATAGAAATAAAAATGAAATGGAATGAAACAATTATTTATTCCTTATAGGAAATTTTTGTATAAATACATAATAGCATTTACTAATAATTTAGTTTCTTAGAGATATAGTTTATTAGATAATTAAAATACTAATATATACTTGCTAAAGTAATTTATATACATTGACTAAACTCACGTCACATTTTTCAAAATAAATTATAACAATTTTATTTTTCATTCGTTTTATGGTAAATATTTTGAGAAAAGGAATATCGTTATCAAAATTACGGGATTAATTAGAAAATGTTTATAAAATATTTGGCAATATAATAATGTAATGTCAATTATTAATTGATACAAAAATAAAAAAATAATGTTACATAAGATTCTTATGAATCGAAAAAGATTTGTTATATAAGAATTTATTAATAAGGAAATGAAAAAATTACTAGTGGAATAAATGAATAAATTTGAAACTTTGGTGTTTTTCCGAAATGAAAAATTTTCTAGTAGTAAAATTAAAAAAGTTACTAACAAAGAACAAAAAGAATTTATTAATAAGGAAATGAAAAAATTACTAGAGGAATAAATGAATAAATTTGAGACTCTGATGTTTTTCCAAAATGATATATTAATGATAATAGAAAGGAGAAATAATGTAAAAAGTGATACAATTTTTTTTTCGTCTATTTGGAATATTTTACAAAAAATTGATTGCAAAAAATATAATTAAAAACTCCAAATAAGTTATTTAAGGTTTGAATAATTTTTGTTGACTTCTAACTAAATTTCATTATATACGTAACCGATTAATACTAAAGCAAGAATTTCATTGGTGGATTACAGGGATCGATTTATTGGCTAATCGTCAAGATTCGTTAGATAAAATTTTTGTAGATAGCTCAACATTGCAAGCAACGAAGATGGTTTATTTCTGTATTATGCTTGAATAAATAATAAGGGATTATTAATTTAATTATACCAACAAAAATTTGTTATAATTTAATATTTAAAATTTAATATTATAATTATCAAACAATTGAACGAGTAAACCTAATATGTATTATATAGAATAGTCAGTAAAATTTGAGGTTATATATCTTTATATATAAAATTGAACGACTTTATAATTATTAAATATTTTAATGTCTCGTTATGTATTGCATATAAAAAAAATAATTTATCTATTAAAATTTATCAAAATATCATTAAGATTTAATAAAACTTTTTAATAAAAATATATTGTAAATTATAAAAATAAATGTAATCGTAAATCTGTTCAATTTTATAATAAGACAATTAAAAGTAATGATTTTTTTTACTATTTCATAAATAATTAAAAAATAATAGAGCATCAAAATAAATTTAATAATAATACAAAATTCATAAATATTTTCATATAGATGTATATAGAATATTATTAAATGATAGTTATTTTTTCTCGGTAAAAACATAAAACGGTAAAAAAAAAGTTGATACTAGTCACTAGGCATTTATATTTGCCGAATATATGTACTTATTGATTAACAATCAAAACAAAAATTAGTAAAATTCATTCAATAGGATGAAAGCAATAAATATATTTCGAACAAAAATGAACGATATAATCCTCTTTTACACGTAAGATATATTATGTATTAAATATAATTTTGGTGGTTTTTAAGTCGTACACATTAATTAACATTATGTTTTGAATTTTAATGTTAGTTATATTACATTATAAAGTGATTTTTATTATTATAAATTTAATATATTATGTTATAAAATGTAACCATTATTTTTATATATTTATCACTTATTTTATTTATAAAGCAATTTAAACATAGTATTAAAAATACATACCTTAAAATTCGATGTTCTGCATAAGGTAATAATATTTAACATTTAATGGGATACATATGCTATATTTAACTGTGCATAATCATTGATACAAATAGTCAAACTAATGATTAACAATGAACATATATATGTATGTGTGTATACAAGATGTAGATGTATATGTACATGTATATTTTGTTATATCATCAATACTTTTCTCGAATTAAGTAATATAAAATTATTTTCAAATTTAAAATAGTTTAATACTAACTTAAGTATGAAGCACATAACAAATTTTAATATTAATTGAATGTAATTTGAAAGTGTTTTTTTAATTGTGAAAATTCAAACTGTTGTACGATTGTACACTGCAAAGCGCCATATGCACATACTAATAGAGAGGGAAATTTAAATCTATCGATCGTACTAAAAATCTTACATTACCTGATAAAACATATTATGTATAAGTATAAGAGAATAAAAATGACAATAAAATAAATTATTATTTAATAATCCGGTAATATATATTTTTCTTTCTATATAGAAATTCTTATTATTGTATGATTTTTTTAAATATTTATCATGAAGCCAGTCAAAAAAAATTATATGATCGAGAAAAAAATATACAGCAAACAAACGAAACATCATATTATCAATGAATTAAGAGTTTTAATTGACCAACCGTAAATAAAAATATTTAAATATTTAGTATGTTGATGATATTTTGTAACCCAAAAAAGACACTTTTTCAATTATATACTCTTAAAGAAATAAAATGGGAGGGCTTTGTAAGTAATTGAAAAGTAAATATAGGAGTTTGTAGATTTATTGTTAAATATAATTTCTATTTTTAATTAATCTTTTTAAAAAATTTATGTTTATTTCTATTTAATAATTGTATTAAGTGTAATGTATTCAGTCAGAATATTTCTATATATATTTGAATTTTTTAAATTTTAATAAGAATAAGTGAATATCAATAATTTATTATTTAAAAGCTTCATATAAACATTCAAACAATATGTACTTATTGTTAGCTCAAGCAGTATCTATTATGGGTTAAGATACTAGAAATTACATTCAGTAGACAGTAGCATAAATTCTAACCTGTATAACCTCAATTTATCTCTCTTCGTGTAGAACACGCTCCAATAAGAAGTAATCGAATTCTGTTTCGAAATGTATAAATATTCAAATCTTATAAAAGCAAATACCAGTTATGCCAAACATATGCAACGTTTAAGTAATAGAATATTCGGTGAAGTAACAAGGAAAACTAATTCGAAATCCATGAAAGTTGTTAAATTGTTCAGTGAGAAGCCGATACAGAAACGACCAGAAATTGTTGATTATTATCCACGACACGCTGAAACTGATCTATTGATGAAACACCTTAGAAATTATGGATTATTCAAAGATGAACATGCAGACTTTAAAGACGAGTATGATCGTAAGAGAGAACTTCGTGGTAAAGTGAAATGGGTTCCACCACAATTTAGAAAATAATTAATTACCTTAAACTCAATGTATTATATCTCAAACTGTATATTTTATATAAAATGTGTTTTATGTAATACATATATGTATTTAAAGATCGAATATTATCATCTATAAATAATAATATAAAAATTCCAAAATACAAATTGAAAAAATAAATATAGTCTCTTAGGATATACAATAACAATACTAGAATAAGAGGCAGTTACATCTTCGAAATTAAATGGCAATAATAATTCAAAATCGTCTATTTCTATTTGGTCCTTGTTGTGTTGTACCATAATTTTATCAAACTGTTGATTGTTACATAACAGTGATTTGTTTATAGTAATGAATTTCTTTTTTTTATTCAAATTTTCTACAATTTGTTTATTGTTTTGGGAATTTCCAATTTCCTTATATTTATAAATATTGTTACTTGATTCATTTGCTACATCTGCGTAAGACAGTTTATAATAATCATCATCAGAAGATGTATTTGTATCCTTAGAATGATTAAAAATAAATTTACATAATTTATTTCAAAAATAAGATTTGTTCGTACTTTCTGTAAATATTTCTTGATATTTCATTGCTGTTTCAGATATGTTATGTAATTGCACCTTTGTTTCCTTTGGCCAACAACTTATCTGTGAACCTAATTGTAGATCTGAATTATTCCATAATCTATCATATATATTAGAATCTTCTTTAAATGTACACTGTGTTTCATTTATTCTCCTGTTAGATTTCCATTCTCCTATATCTTTTTTATTAGAAATTAAGTCATTTATCCATATCCTAATAATAAAAGTTACGTAATATATTTTAAATGTATAAATGTTACATTTTGTATATAATTTTTAAATTTCATCACAATTTATTTATAATTAAAATCTATCTTTCATTTTCTATCTATTTTTCATTCTATATATATTAAATTAAATTTATAAGAAAATTGTTTTAGTTCTTTCTTATAAAATTTAAAATATATTTTAGGTCTTAAAATTGATTAAAAACTACAGTTAATTTTATCTGTAAACATATACCTGAATTCACTGAGATCAATATATGTTGAAAAGTTTTCACACTCTAAAGAAAAATTTGTCCATGATGCAATTCCAACTAGAGCTGTCTCATGATTTTGATTTTCACATACAACTGGAGAACCAGGATTACCAGCACAGGCTTTCATTTCATCTTTAAATTCAACCATTGCACAAAATAGATTTGTATAATTTGTATTTGTTTTTGTCATATATGTGCACATTTTCCAAGAGCTAAGAATTACTTCATAATATTGAATTGGTTTAGCCAAGACTTTTAAAGATGGTGAAACATAACTTTGCCACCCAAATATTAAGCATAGTTTATAATCATCATCATATTTGACAGGTACAACTTTGGGTGGAACTATTTTATTATGGCACATATCAAATGGTTTGGTAAGTTTTAAAAGAGCTATGTTATGATCTCGATCAGGAAGAACAGAATAAGCTTCATAAGTAGGATATATGTAAGTAGCTTTTACAGGTACTGTTTGTTTAGAGTTAATTCCATTCAGTCCAGTTGCAAATAAAGTAATGGACTATATCAATAAAATTAAGATATGACTATAAATATCCATTTCTTATTATTAGATAGAAAAATTATCATACATTTCTCTTATCTTGCACGCATTGTGCTGCGGTTAAAACCCAGTCTGCTGAAAGAAGTACTCCCCCACATGGTGCTATTGTTTGAAATTGTATCAGCCAAGGAAACTGACCATCCTGAGCTCTTTTACCTTTCAGTAGCATACTTTTATATTCTTTCAAATTTAGTAAGATAAAAAACAACAAGATGTATAATGACATATTTCTTAAAATATGATTAAAGTACAATATATTTAGATGTTTTATTTGTATGTAGCTACCTTCAACTTAATACTATAATGGTATTATATAAATACATAATATAAATATGCAAGATCTTTACTTAACATAAAACCGTTTATTAAAAAGAAAATACAATAATAAATATGGCAAACAATTGGCAGTATTTGTATTATTTATAGATAAGATTTAAAAAATTTTTGATATAAATGATTATTCCATTTGTTTTTTGTAAATTTTATACATATATATTAGTTATTATTAATTTCACTTTTTCTATGACTTATTATTCATTTTTCTATTACTAACTAAAGGATGTTTTATTCGTGAACAATAATAATAATAATAATAATAATAATAATAATAATAATAAATTTACTAGTAAATTTATTTTTAATAGTTTATAATTCTTCTTTTACATATTTTTCTTTATTTTCAGCTTTTAAGTCTTGTTTCTTTTTTTTTTTCTCATTTTTTCCTTCTCTGTCTTCTTTTTTACTACTAGTTTCACCTTTTTCCTTCAAACAAGAATCATCGTCTCCCTTCAATGCTCTTTCTGAACATAAATATCTAATTGGATAAAAATTACGTAGTTGAATTAGATTCAAGACATAAAATGTAAAAACAAAAATAACAATAATAATAATCAATACCTAATTAAAGGAATTTCTCCTTGATAATTATGATACCATTCTTCAATATCTGATTCATGATTTTCAAGCAAATCTTCACATTGTGATTTTAAAGTAGTAATTTCAACAGATGGTTTATCCCATAATTCATATGGGATTCCTAGTTCAACTTTAACACCTTTATCCCTAAATAAATGTACAAATGTAATAATTTCTTATATCACTATAAGTTAAGATTTTCTATCTTTAAATTATATCTTACACGAGTTCATGGATTGCTTTAAATGTCTGACTCATGCCTTTGGCAAATCTTGTACTGTCTGTTCTTTCTTTGTGAATATTATAATCCAATATACGTTCACAAAGATTCTCCATACTTTCTACTAATCGTAACTCTCTAAATAATATAAAATTGAAGTAAATTAATATAATTTATATACACATTGAATACTGCATTTTGTAAAATAATATATGAATTTACGATTTTTTATATTCTTTTTTTTTCTTGGGTAGAACATCATCAACACAATATCCAATTTCAAGTACATCATGTGTTTTACCGGTTTCATCTAGTTTAGCTTCTAATTCGGTGGCAACAACTTTGCAAACTATAACAAAACAATGATATATGATCTTTGAACAGTTATAAAAAGTTATGAATATAGAGTTACCTTCGCATTTATTTGCATATTTAACACCCTGCTCTTCTTCTGGACCACCAATTACACAATACGAAAATAATAAATATGTTAAAAATATTTTTGTTAGAATATACATGGTAAGATCACAGAATTATAATTATTTAAAAGAACTGTATCATGGAATGATTCGAATTATTTATATACATTTATGATACTTCTAGTTTACATCTAATCATATCTGAATGCTTCGTTATAAATATTGTTGCAAATGTATCTAAAAGTTTGTAAATGAAAGAACCGGGAATGTTAACTACATTTAGGATTGTGAGAGTTTATCGCGTATCGTAATTATTCTAGGAATTCAATAATAAATACAACAAACAGACATTATTCTGAAAAATTTTATTGCTACCTTTCGTCATTACATATATAAAAATGTTTATGTTTTTTTATTTTAAAAACATATATATAAATAAATATGATTTTCACGAAGGAATTTAGTTTGTGTGGCTGTATTCTATTCGTTAATATAGGCGGTGGATTTAAATATATCCAATGAGAATAGAAAACATTATAAAAATATTTACGATAGAATATAAAAGTCACAAAACCTTGAAATGTTTAAACAAGATAAAAAATAAATGATAAATTAGTTATATTTTATTTTTAATTTTACATATCGTGTATTAATATTTTAATATATATTACATAATTTAGAAATAATTTATACAAAATAGTTAAAAGAGTTTCATATTCAATTTTTAAGTAACAGTTATTCACTATTATATACATTACAATTAATGTATATACATTTATATAAAATATATATATTGTTTATTTTTGTATAAATGTTATTAAATTTAGTGTACTGTCCTTGTTTAATATTAAGTACTTTGGTTAATAGCAGGATTGATTATAGTAACGAATTTCATTTTTTTTATTTTAACAATATATTTTTCTTATTAACATTTGGATAGATTTTTTAATATATACAAAAGCAAGTACTACATAAATAAAGTTCATAAAAATTAGAAATCAAAGTATATTTAGATTAAACCTTAATTAAACTTCTATATATATGTTTGGTTACAACAATAATATAAGTAAATTATAAGATCAATAATATAACTTTCTTATTTCAAATAATAGTGTATGATATTGTATGTTAGTAATAAAAAAAATTTTAAATTGTATAATATTACTTACATAAAATGTTCATATATTTTATAATTCTTTCTTGTTATCTGAAAAGAACATTTTATAAACTCTTTTGTACTTTTTCATATTTACTTCAAAGATATATGAATGTGGTAAGATATAAAATGTGGTAATTAATTTCTTGTATTTCGTATAAACAATGTCTAATATGATCCATACAAACTTACATTATTTTCTCTGAAACCATTAAAGATACCGATTCATTTTTTATTATTATTTTCTTATTTTTTACAAAAATTGTAAATTTCAGAAATGTAATTAAATTAAACACATAAATATTTATTTATTTTTGAAAAAGAAAATTAAAATTTGACAATAAACATTTGTAATTAGAAGAATTAGTAAAGTGATATACAAAATCTTTTTAAATAAGTAATAAAATTAATATAATTCAAAATCATAAATATTCATCTTAAAATGAATATTGAAATAAAGAATTTGACTATTTTTGAATGTATGACATAGAAAATATTTTTAAAGAAATACTATACTTAAAGTTATATATGCTATTTCATTCAAAATTAGAAATAGATGCAATAAATGTGTTTATACATGGTATAAATGAGTCCTTTTGTATAGTGATATATTTATACAGTGGTATACATATAGTATAAATTTCCTGATACATGATCACAGTTGCAAAGATAAAATCAATATATAAAAATATTGATTAATGTATAAAATGAAATTTCTATAAATATTTCTTGTAGGTAAATAATTTTATTAATTTCTTCTACAAATGAAAATAATTTAAGTAATTTTATTATTATTAGAATTTTAGAAATCTAATATTTCTACTTTCTAACAAAAGCACTTAAGAAAAAATATCTCAATCACTTCTCATGAACAGACAAATAGTTATAGTGAACTATAATAATGAAATGAAATTTTTTTATTATTTTTATGTATTGAAATTATTCATGAAATCATGTACATATGTCGAAAGGTATTTCGAAGAGGATAATTATTGATATTTCCAATGGTTTTAGAAAAAGGCAGTTCATAATATTTTGTATAAATCACTTTACATTTGTTCCCAGTATAACTAAACACTAAGAAAAAATTTTTCCTTGTACATAATTAATAATATCTTATTTATGATTTCAAAATTGGATAATGTAAACAAATAGTAAAAAATAATAGCTAAAGATTTTTATTTAGTTTACTATATATCCATATAGATTTCATTCATAATTGTTTCCTATAAATAACTCAAAAGATAAACTATAACTTTATATAATTTATATACTACATTTACAAATTATATTAAATAATATAAAAATGTGATCAAGAATTTTTATGGAATGTATAATAAATATTTCATTTTTTAATTCTATTACTATTTAAGTAATAAGCATTTTACAACCGAAATTAATAATGATTAAGGATTGCAATAAAAACGAAAATCTCCACACAAGAAAAATTGCGATAGAAAATTCGTTATTTTATTGTACAAGATAGGAGGTAATCTTTGGCATAATTGAAAAAGAGATCAACATAACATAAAAACAAATTAAAAATATAAAATAAAATTTTTTTATTAGATAAGATTTGATAAAAATTTCAATTTTTCAAATTGTTAAGTATATTAAAAATTTATCTTTTTCTATGATTATAATTTAGGTTACATGTCAAATTATATAGAAATATAAAATTTGGTCTGTATTTTTGACTTATTATTTTTTTATAAGAAATGATCTAATTTTCAATTTTTTCCATAAACTACTCCCTACCATGTATGAAACTTTTTTATTTTGATTATCTGCTCCACATAATAGAAAACATTAGTAGGCAGAAAATAAAACATTTCAGATATATTTCCTAATTAGTAGAATAAAATTCCTGTATATGTATATAATAAAATTATTTCACTGTATTCAAAATATAAAAATTTTAATTTTTGGAGAGAAAATAATTTTACTTGAATAACAAAGTTGCATTATTTTTCTTGAATAAATATCGGCTAGTTATAAATTAAAAGTATAATAAAACTTATTAATGTAGAATAAAATGTAAATGCCTCTTTATAAAAATGTTTTTCAAATAAGTTCAAAAGAAATCTGATTTAAAATTAAGGTACTGTCATTAGCAACATTTTATATTGAAACTACAGTTTTAACTACTTATAAATTAAATTTGATGATGAACACTTATTTGAACTTTGTTCAGTGATTACAATAATTTGTACCGTTTCAAATCTGTAATTGAATTGTTCTAACTCAACGTAATGATTTCATTTATACTATGTAGATTGTATAAATTTGTTGTCTTCCTAAAGAAATAGAAACATCTCCATGTTTCACTAAATTAAACTGATTGTTCCATGGAAAAAAGTCATTACGATACAATATTGAGAACATGTACAGTTTCTAATAGTGATACTTTGTAACAAGTTGTTCAAAGATAGTTACATCATATCGTCAGTATATTCTTACACTAGACATGTGTTTTATTTTGTTCAACAATCTCATAGATGTAACAGAATTAGTAGTTCATAAACTTTTAATTTTGTAATTAATGGACAAAAATTTTCACACCTTATAACTTTCTACTTAAATAATTACAAAACGATATTTTGTTATGTTAGTAAAATATTGCTCACAATCAGTCAAATTTACTGACTCTTATTAGATTATTATCACAAACGTTACATTATGAAATTGTTGGATAATGATCCCTATTACCATTTTGTACAATAAGAGTACTCCTTTATCGCTTCAAACGGAACATAAATTTATCAAGCTTTGCTTTCTATAGAGATACAAAAGAATTGAGAAATGTAATCTTTAATGATTGTAATATTCAGTACATGATGAAATCATGTTATAACTTATGTGTTTCATATATTATCTTAAAACAAAAATGTGCTTAGAGCCTGAAACATCTGTTTCATTTATTAATTTTACATAAACTTTTGGTTTCAGTTCAGTCTTATTGATAAAAATATGATACATGTAGAAAGTATACTATCGAGACAGAAATAATTTGTTTGATTAACTCTTTATTTTTGTTTTCTTTTATTAGTGGGTGCACAAGCAACCCTCCATAACGAAGTTCTGGTCAATATAGACTTTAAAAATTTGTTTTCTTAAATCACTGAAAACATGGAAGCTACAAGCATTCCATTGAAGTGAATATTGTGTTCGAGAATATGTTTCAAAGAGATTTTGCCTTTCCGTTTCCTTGTGTCTGAAATGTTCGCAGAATACAGACCTATTTTACATGGGGGGAAAAAAAAAAAAAAAAAAGAAAGAAAAGAAGAGAATTACAGGTATATGGTACTTAAATCTAGAACAACTGGAATTGGTATTTTGTAATGCATAACAGAATGTATAAATAACATAAGAGAAATATCTTACAAAATCTTATGTAAGAAACACGATAAAATCGCGACAATATAAACATTATCGAAGAATAAATTTTCTACATAGAGAGAAAAATATACATTCGTATTCAGTACAAAGTAATTGTTTCGCGCCTACTTATGATTGAGGTTCTAAATGAATTGTAAACTAAACAAAACTAATGAAAGAACGTAGAATAATTTGTCATAAAACTGACTTTATCTTTAGAAAGGCAAAGTCTTATAAAACGTACGTGTTACTTATATAATGCTCATTGATCGGCGGTAGCGTTTTCTAGTATTAGTTATAACAACAGGAACCGATACAGGAGCGGGAGGAGTTACAGGAGTAACAGGAGTTATCGGTGTAAGAGGAGTTAAAGGAGTTTCAGCCATTTGGGCTGAAGAGGGGGGCCTGAGCTACCAAATATAGTTCTCGGTTTGTGGGGCCCGCATTACTCCCACACCTCCACCGAGTCTTCTGTAATTCATACAACCACACAGTTTCCATTGATTTTGTTCCGAATCGTACACTTCAATTGTTTTTAAATAGGCAGTTCCATCAAATCCACCCACTGCATACAGTAAACCATTCACTACCGCTAAACCCACCTGTGGATATAAGAAACAAAAAAACACTTCTATTAACAAGGAGAAAGTTATAATTAAATTTGTCTAAAAATAATGTCATAAAACTTTAATAATATTTGTCTTAAAAACCGTAGTCATTTATTTTCAAAAAAGAAAGAAAAGTTTCTTAAATAGTTAATAAAATTTTATTTTTGTGTCTAAGATGTAAAGAGAAAAATAAGGTTACTTACTCCACTTCTTCTCGATGTCATAGCAACTATTGGACTCCAAGAATTTGTATGAGGGTTATACCGTTCTGCACTCGAGAGTTCCATGCAGTCATCTCGTCCTCCAACGGCATAAATTAAATTATTAAATACCGCACAGCCTAGATGCTTACGTCTCGTAGACATAGGCGATACTTGAGACCATTTATTTTGCCTCGGATCATATCTTTCTACTGTATTTAAAGGCGACTGACCATCAGACCCGCCGATGGCATATAAATAACCGCCTAGTACAGCAACAGCTACTCCAAGTCTTCTAGTGTTCATTGGTGAAACCTTAGACCATTTATTTTCCTTAGGATCATACCTGAACATAACAAATGTTTGGTTCATTTTCTATGTACAATACAGTGCTTTGGTATTATTCTAGAATACAACGCTTTTGATGTGCTAGAGGCAAATCTTTTCTATTTTTACCGATTTCTTATACTTAAGTATTACATATTCATTACATTTTTAGCTAAAAATATTTTATTTAGACATAGAAATAATTTATACTTATCAAATAAAAAGATACTTATTTTCATTTTTTATGGAACTCATTATATTATAATAGTGTAAAAAATACTGCTTTTTATAAATAAATGAAACATGATATATAGCTACTGAAACATATACTTTGCACGTTATAATGTTAAATATAATGCAAAAATGTTAATTAATATTATATAATACATTTATAAATATGCACTAGCGAATATATGAATTTCTTTAATTTTGTATCATTTCCCATATTTAATAAAGATATATGAAAGTAGATCAAGTGAGTAAAAGCTTATGAATAATATTCCATCATATCATTTAGTTATCATATTATCTCTCATTCCTTTATTGTAGTTTATAAAGAATGAAAGAGATAGTATTATAAGATATATTATAAGAAGACAGTCATATTTTTTATTCCTATATATACAATGTGAAAGTAAAAATCCTTCCTATGATTTATTGCTAGTAAAATAATTTTGAATAACTACTATAGAAGAATAAAATTTATATAAAATCAAACGATTTACCTTTCAACGTGATTTAAACATTGGACGCCATCCTGGCCACCTACCGCGTAAAGAAAGCCATCCAGTACCGCTACACCTACGCTAGTTCGACACGATGTGGTAGGTGCAACGTCGCAGGACCACTGATTCGTTTGTGGATCGTATCGTTCGATGCTATTTAAATAGCTTTGTCCATCGTGACCGCCTACTGCATATAATAAATCGTTCAGTACAGCTACTCCGACACCACATCTTCGTTTACTCATCGGTGCAACCATCTTCCAATCCGCAGTATTAGGATCAAATCTTTCCACACTAGCGATCGCATCACCAGAACACCATCCTCCGACAGCAAATAGAACTTCACCGCGTCTGGTCGGTTTTCTGGGTCGTGTTCTAGGTCCTTGCATCAACGGTCTTTCTTGTGGAAGCAATAAGTAATTTTTCGCTTCGTCTACTAAGTCTCTACACGCGTCATCAGATCGAACTAAAAGGTCAGAGCCTACGGTTCCAACTAAAAATTTTGGACTAAGGAGGGGTAGTCGTACATGCTGAAGAACTTGCGCCAAATGTTGCCTTCTCTCAGTAACGTTGTACTTAACCCAATTCATAACTGCACTAAATACCTGTTCTTCAGTTCGGACATTTAATTCGTCTGATGAAATAATATCCACTAATTGGCCAACAGGTAATAAAAGAAATTCTTCGCTTTCCATTACCTAATTAGACATAAAAATATAAACGTTTATATGAAAACTATTACTTCCAATTACATTATTCGATACGTATCGGAAGAATAAAGAATACATACTTCTTGAAAATTGTGTTGCGTGAACTTATCTGCGATCCGTAAAAGTTCACGACAAGAATGAGTATCTGCAAACGCTCGTATACCTAGACAATTAGACGGGTCTAGCTGGCGCTTGAGAAACTCGCAACATATATCTTGAATTTCTGCTAGTTGGAGAAGGCACGCTGCTGGAAGGAGAGTTTGAACATTCGCTTCCTCGACGATGATGTGAGAAGTGTAACAGAAGTCTATCAATAATTCCATCGCCATTTCGTCTATATCACGGATCGTGACTTCAGTTTGTCGAGATTCCGCCAGCTCCCCAGTAAACATCGCTCTGTATAAAGCATAATCTTTGCTATTAAATTAATTTAGATGACCTTATCTAGCATTTAATTATAATTACTGTATCTTACCGGAAGTACGGACTACACGCCGATAAAATAACGCGGTGTGCAAATATCTTTCTGGACCCAACATTGAGAACAACATCGCACAGTTCTCGATGACGACGAAGAACATTGAGTTCCGTGAGCGTAGCACGAGGATGCTTTTCTGAGGTATGGCTGAGGCGGGCTGGGGAAGGTGCGCGTTCTACGACCATTTCACCCATCCTCTGCGAGGATAGGGCGCCCGCGGCCGCTCTCCCCGAGGCGCCCCTAGACCCCCCTAGCTGGAGGCGCAGCGGGGGTGACGCCCAACCCCACACCGAGTCTATCTGCAACACCATTCACCAACCACCACGACTCTCGAACGTGCCCGCACCAGGCCCCCTGATCTTCTCAAATCCCTGAAATCAGAACATTCTTTTTTTATCCATTTGACAGTTTAACTGACTTTAAATATCCAAAGCGCTGAGTGTTAAAGAATAAATTTGATGAAAAGTGTATGATTTTGAGGAATTATTGTATAACGAAAGTATTATTTTCCTAGATGAAGGGATCGGAGAGTTATTTATAAGTTGATAATTATAGTTTTAGGTGGGTTACTATATTTTGTTTCTTTCTGAAGTAAGTATATTATATTCAGAGGATCTATCCTACATTACAAAAATATGATATAAATATTTCAATTTATTATAAAATATTAAAATCATTTAATATAATTATTGTACTTCAAATATGTTACATCAATTCAAACACAATGTATGTATACATTAAATAATATTATATTCATATTTTTGATAATTTGAATATGTTACATCAATTAAAGAGCAATGTATGTGTACAATAAATAACATTACATCTATATTTTTGATATTCATTACCATTTTTTATACAATTTTGTGTTAATATATTTATAGAAGAAGAGGAAAATACAAATAAATTATAGATTTACTTTATCTAAATATAATAACCCAAAATCAGCACTTTTCTTAACAATAATAATGTTACAAGTGACTTTGTTACGCAGTTATGCATTACGATTGGTTTTTACATAAACTTGGCAACATTGAATGAAGCTAAACTATGTGTTTAAAGCACCGAAGTTACAGAAAGTACAGAATGCATAGTTAAACAGCGATATATAAATGGAGATACAATTCATTCTTCAATAAAGTTGAATAATAATTTGAATTTACATATATATTTTAAAAGAAATATATATGGAAAATAGAAATGTGTTTCTTAGTACTTTGACTATTAATGAATTAAAAAAAATTGCAAACTAATATAAATAGTTTGTGAAAAATCAGAGGCTGTTATAATGCTTGTAACAGTTTCCTTGATTAATTGTAACATAACAATAACACAATGGTTGTGACAATAAAATATTTTTCGACAGATTTTATAACAAAAGCATGAAATTATTCCTAAAAACCGCAGTAAATAAAAGAGTTGTTATTTATAATCATTTATAATTAATTCATAATAAAATCTTCTTTTACTATAGATGAATATTATTCATATATTCTAAGTTTTATTAAAAATACTTTTATTAGGCTATATATTGCATAAATATTATGAATTGTGATATGTAGTAAGAAATAAAGTCTGTAGATGTTTTGTGTAGCATTTAAAATCTAATTTTATTAGCCAATCATTTTGTAGAGGCAAAACACGCATCATTTTTAAAATAATTATTTTTAACTTAAAAGAAACAATTACATGCTGTTTAAGTTTATAATATATAAACTAATTTGATAACAATTTTTTAAAATTAAACTTCAAAATAAATTGTTCTTTGTATATTCATTATTAGGTTACAAATTTTATTAAATATATAACCATTAAATCATAATATTGTTTTATATATTGACACATATTGTCAAATTTTTGGTACAAATTGATTTTTAAGTTCAGAAAGCACATGAATTACATTGACATAAAGATAATCCAATAAGATTTTAACATAAAGATACATTTTTTAAACTTGAACACTGAAATGCAACCATTACAAAAAATGAACTTTAAGTGAAGATCAAAATAATTGAATCTCTCGAGCGTAGGAAACAAATAATTGCTAATATTATTGCAATATAATTTTAATACACAAAATCAAAAAAGTACTGAAAATGTGAATAATTAAGAACATATTTATACATGTTGAACAAATAACTTTCGTTTTAAATAATATTTTCGTTTTCTATATATTTATTTTAATGATGGATCGTGTAAAAGTGTTTTCGAGGAATTCGACAACTCATAGGCGTGAGAAAGTGATAGTACAAACAGAGTTGACACTCACTGTATGATGGATATGAAGATTTCTGACGTTCGATTAAGAAACTCAATTGAATTTCTACACAATTTGGGTAGTTTCCCAGCTAATAAGCGATAAACAAAAATTTGATCACCGTTCCAGCTTCGTTTTTTCACGATACGGTTAAAACAATAGCATGATGTTGGTGTTTAAAAACTGAGCCACGTTAAAAATGCAATTCACCAAATTTTCGTAGAAGATATCATGAAGGTACTTTCATTTTGATATCTCTGCTTATGATGCATAATGCACCAAATACCGATTCCTTCGTTTCTGAACCGAATCCCCAGGGTTACGCTCGCGTTGTGCCAATTGTGTCAATCTACCTTTGCTTTCCATTCAGAACTAACAGATGGAGGCACTACGTTGTTAGAGTTACTGCAACTGCATTTACACTTTCCCTTTCCAACAACAGATGGCGAATCTACAGTCATTTTTATTCACATTCTTTCAATTTCATCAAAGAAAACTTTCATTTCCTGTCGAATAATTCAATATTGTAAGAAAATTTTTAGTAGATAACATACATGTTTATATTATGCATATGATAAATTCAAGTTATTATATATAGAGTACAACTCCTTACTTAATATAGTTTAATAATGAAATAATTATATGTTACTATCTATGACACAATTTGTACTTTTATCCAAAAGGTTAGTTTATAATAGAAATTATTTTTTAAATAGCATTATATTGAATATTATATTTATTATATCTATTATAGGATATTCATAAATAAAGAATTGTTCATTCTTATTTCTTATTTCAAAACAATTTTAGATTGGTAGAAAATTAAATTAATTTACTAATTAAACATTAAAATTATTTGTATTTTACGAAATATCGTTAATAATATATTTAAAAATATTATATTCTTGAAATTTGATAGTTTCATATTATTTCGATAACTTTTATTATTTATATTTTATTATGTATTATAATATAATTCATTTGCTTCTTTTATTGTAAATTATCTCAGTAAATACACTAAATATTGTGATGTATAATTACATTATATATTTTATATATTATATATCTGTATATATAATACAATTCTTATATATGTAAAATGTATATATGAGGATTATATATATATATATGTATACAAGAATTTTGTATATATTTATATTTATTATATATACCTATACACAACGCACACACACACGCGGCCGCGCATATATACACTAAAGTGTATTTGCATACACATATTCCATATAATATAAAATTATTTTTAGTTTTACTTATATTTTATGATACAGTTTATATTATACCATAATTAATTACACAAGTTCATATGTTTATAAACATGTCAATAAAAATTGCTTCGATCTATGAACATATCAAGGAATTTCTATCGGTTCTAAAAATCCCGTATTGGAGGGGTTAAATCGTTATTTATTGTTATGTATATGTTAAATGTATTTTTTTTAATGAGAATATATATTTTCATTATTGTCAGTTTATAATGCATTTTAAAACTCTTTCCTCTTGGCTTTGTATCGGAATTTTATTTAATTTTATTTAATTTCCAATTCAATTTTAAAGATCATCTCAACTTTGTTCATATCACATTTTTTAACACTTAATATTTTAAAATTTATCTGTGGTATTTGGTGGGGGCTGGGGCGTAGGATTTGAACTTGATCATTTTTTTTGAAAGTCCAATTCGATTAAAGTCTGAACAAAATTTTCGAGTAAATTTTTATTGATCATACTTAAATGAAATGCAAATAAAAATGTAATAAACAAACCGCAGTTTCAAATTCTGGAAGGTTAAAATTTTCTTTGGTTTCGTGAGTTTTCAAAGTTTCGATGCTTTGAGATCTTGAATTCAACCCATATGAATTACTATGGTTAGTGCACGTTATCGAAAGCCTCTGAAGACAAATAATAAATTAGTGATAATAAAAACACATTTTATTAGAAGGAAAAAAAAATATATACATTAATATCAAAAAGAATTTACTAAACGAAATATTTGAACTTTTTTTGAAATTAATTTCCGTTTATCGAATCGCATATTTCTTATACGAAAAATATTTTCTCTTTTCACTATTTATAAAAATATATTTATTATATTCTAGCTAGATATAACTATATATCTTCGATATAATCTTCGGTGTCTCGAAACGGAGAATCACAGTTTCCGTGTTCACATGTGATAAATAATCGAATACAGTATCATGGTTGTTGAATCGTGAAAGCCGGCTGTATTTCGCGAACATCGGTTTTATTAAGCCAGTGTTAATAAAATAGCATGTCGATCGCAGCGCTCGGAAGCGAAAGCGGAAAGAGACCGTCGCGTGTCCATGGATATTCCCGCTTCCGAGAACATGGGTTCTCATTTTCTCCCGCGAGATTATTCAATCATCACAAGCGGGACAAACGGGCCGTATACACCATCGCCATGGCTGCGCGGATCACCTTATTAAGATTACAAGGGCTGGTGGTTCGACCAGAAATCTAGGTCACCCGTAATAAGACGTAACCGATTTTTATTGGCACCTGCCATCCAAACTCACGACGATCCGCTTTAATCGTTTTATCGCATCGCGCGCCTGCTATTTCTGCAGCTTGCACACGAGCACGCTGCGTTCACGGAAGTTCCACCAGTTTTATTGTACCAAACAAGCTGTTCTCGTTTCACGGAGAACTGTATTGCACATTTAATTATTGAGATTATCAGCGGATGGTTACCTAAAGCAGGCTTACCTTTGATTTATCGGTAATATTCGAGGACCACACATGGTGATTCATTTTCTATTTATTTCCTGTTATATCAGTGGACAAATCGCTTGTATTATGTTCTCTTTTGGAATTGGGAATTTTAAGATAATCATATCAATATTACTATTATTATATTAATATCAATTCTCTGTATGACTGACTGCCAAATCGTATACATCGGTCGATAAGTAAGTTACACTCGCCCTCTAACCTTCATTTTAGTAGAGGTATGTATGTCTTTGCTACTAGGTGGCTACCCAAATGCAATATTGTTGCGATATATAGTCAGTTATAACTCGATTGCGTCAGTCAATCGTATGTTACGGAATATCAAGCATGAAACATCGTGTAACAAGTGTGTTTAAATTTGAAATTTATATGGATATATGATTTTTACAAGTATTATTTTCTGCTAGTTTATTTTGCAGTCTGGACCTTTTGCCATAAGAATTCGATACATCTGGTTAAATGAAAAAAAATGTGACTGAGAATTATTTCGCTACGAATAACAATGTGAAGCACGCAACTTCAAAATGATGCCAGAGAATTAGCTTAGAATTTTTCAAGACACATTCCTAGATCAATTCCCTCTTGTGACAAATATCTTTTGACTGTCTGTACTGACAAGTGTTTTAGAAATTATATTGAAAAATAGTAACTGAATGTAAGTTTCTGTTAAGAATAAAAAATATCTTCCTTATTTGTATTATTTAACATATTTATTAATTGTCCTAGATAATGTGTATTTCAACAATTTCCTATGATGATGAATGCCGAATTGTGAATTATGAAGTCCGACTATTTTGACCACTAAGTCTATTTTATGCGATTTGAAAGGTTATTTCGATCGACTGATACTGAAGTTAATTTAGAAAAATTAATTTTCACGTGTTTGGGAGACATTAATCAATGTCAACTATGATTTTAGACAAAATTTAAGGAATGTTTAGTCTTCTAATTGCTTTTTAGGTGGAGTACTCGAAAATGGACATGTACATATAGAGTAACGCGAATATTTTTATGAAGTGTAGTGTGTTTCGAAAAAATATTATTTGATTCACTGTCTTATTTCACCCTTGATGTATCTAAAATCTTTACTTTTAGGTTTTCAGTGGCATATACTGTCATTTTGTGCAGAACTGAGTAGGTAGGACTTGGAAGAAATGCAAGTGTGATTGGTCATAGTATAATAGGTGTAATGTATTATATATGTATATTCTTATATATTTGCAATATAGTTATTTAATTTAATAATTTTAATTTAAATATTTAATAATTTTTAAGTATGTTTTATTTTAAAATATCTAAGGATATAAGTTTTTCAGAAGTAGGTAAAGAATTTAAAAAATTTTAAAGAATCAATGCTTAATCTTATGTCAGTCAAATCCTTTTGAAATGTTTAATAATGATTGATATTATGTTGCATTTTAAAATTCAATGTTTACTTTTGCAGCATATTATATATAGTATGCTACGTTATATTACATGTATAAATATTTGCTTCCAAAATAATTAATAATTTTTAAGTATTTGAGGAATCAATATACAGTATTTAGTTCAAGTTTAATTATTCAAATTACTGTAATTCAAATTATATAAAAAAACGGAACTTAACGTTATCGCAAAACAGGCTTTAAAGAATAATATATCATTATTTTATTATAAGTATTTAAGTGTTTGATCACTTTATAATCGTTTCAATATTACGTAAAAATACATTAGTAACAATCACTGATATAAGATTGATTACTTAGTTGTATTTAAATGCGGAATATTTTACTTGCTCAAGGTTTACCCACTTAACCGCAGAACAGGTGTCGCTTAAATACACATAATTATATAGTGTCCATCGTGGCAGTTGCAACGTTTCTTGAAAGTGCTTCCGATAAGTTGATAAAAAAAAAATATATCTATAAATTAAAACTTTGCCTGCTTTTAATGCACAATAAATTGTTAACAGTCGAATATGGTATTTCTTAAATCACCAATATAGGTTATTTCTTTTGTATAAAAGTAGCAGTTACTTTGACTCTTTTTCTATTAAAATTATATATACATTTTCAATGATGTTAAAAATAAAGGGTACATATATCAATTTATATAAAGTTTATTTTCATGAAATACAATGAAAAGAAAAATAGCTACGCAAAAGAATAAGTTCCGAGTTAGGTGTCGGGCACAAGATACATTCACACTACTGTGAATTCATAGTCGTCCACTGGTGACTACTACAACCTGATCTGAATTTTTCCTTTAATCGTGTTTGATTTATTATATAACTCATTACTTTTTAAAAAATATTTTTATGTATTCATTTAAATAATTTCTTCGGTTTATGGCAAATTAAAATTTTGCCGCTATAAATTAATTTTCAAAATGGCGCAGTTGAAAGTATAATTGCAGAGGTTATATTTATTTTTCAAATAAAATGCGCAAATTATTAAATGAAAGTTGTAGTGAAACAAGACATGATATTGAATATAAACATGTGTTTTAAGTTTTTAGGTCAAAGTTAATTTTTGAGACGATAAATCCTATGTCCTCCTCATAATCTTAATTTTATGTAACAGAAGAAAAAAGTTGAGCCTAAAAGCTGAAAAGTATGTTAAAACACTAGAAATAATAATGGCATTTATTGCAACAAGAAAATATAAAATAAAAAAGATACATCAATAAATTCAATGAATGTTTTAAATAATTTATTATATAACTAATTTAATATAAATAATTTTCTGCAGATATCAAATTCTTAAAATTTCGTTGATTAGTTAATTAATAAAGACAGCAGCTTTAATTACAATTTTCTTTTTTTGCAAGAAATATGCAGACATGAAAATGTTACATTATACTTAGTAATATAATTAAAAGAAAATGTATTTCATATTCGATAATATTTAACACAAATTTCTTATTTTTCTTTATAATTGTCTTTGTTTTGAACAAAAATTCTGGATTGCTTAATTGAGTACGACTACCTATTCCTTCTTTCCATACATTACATAAGTATCACATTACAAGATAAAAAAACATAAAATCGAGAAATAAATGAGAAATAAATTAAAAATATATATGTAATACCTACTATATTCCAATTCGATGTCAATTAATGGAATGTTTCTTTGGTAGTTTCAATGATTTGTGTTGGGTTCGACAACCAGGAGCTACATTTGGTTCTCCCTTTTAATACTTAAGTGATAAATCAGTTAAAGAAAGTCTAGACTGAAGATGCATTTTATCGAGCTCTGTCGACTCTCACTTTCTTTCTCATAATTCTTTTTCTACATCTTAAAATTACACGAAAGCGCGATGTATACGTTCTTATCGTATTACGGAATATATACGAGGAAAGTCATACAAAATTTACCAAGTCAGATATTTGTAATCGACCAATCGCATCAGGCAATGGTTGAGCACTTAAATGATTAAAATTAAATCATGTGTCAAGTATCAGTGAATGTAGGTCACGTTTATAATTCTTTTATTCTTTCTGAAATTAAGTTTTTAATATATTTATATTTTTATTTATTTTGTTTCTTTTTATTTATTGTCAGGTAAATACGAAGATTTTAAGTACTAATGAATAGTTACATATTTTTTTTAAGGTTAGTGCATTAGACTTAATTTTTCATTGATTAATATTTAAACGTCTTTTAGGAATAACAAAATTTTTACATTCTCGACTTCAGTATAAAAGCATAGGATCTGGGATGGGATATGAAAATAACATTCATATATCCGAGATTAAAAATAACAGCCAAATGTGAAAATTTTTATCGTAATATAGTAACAGTTGACAATGAAATAATTATTTAGTAATTATACAAAATTCTAGAACACCCTATAGAGTATCAAAAATGCTTGTGCATATATATCTGAAGCTGTATATACAAGATCGGTCGGTGATTATATGCATTAATTAAATTATTTGTAAGATGGACAAAATATTTCAAAGTCATTGAAATTAATGAAACGTGTCCCTTTTTCTGCATATATAAGTAACGTTTAAAGCTTTTAATTTCTCAATGATTTTCCAAATTTACTCTCTTAGTAATTACTCTCCTAATATAATATATTATAGTCAGGTATCCAATACTATCATTCTCACACTACTTTCTCATCTTATTTTTTCAGGATTCTATCCACGCCAATAACAACTTAACCTATTATAATACTTTGTATAGGTATATCAATGTAAAAAACATTCAATGCCCACAATCATACAGCTCTGAATTATTTATAAATATGAAAATCGTTTGTGATTTAAAGTTTCAATTAACAATAAAACAGTAATTTTCAAAACTTTTATAGTAATAAACATAATAATGACATTTTAGTGATTTTTTAAAATTTACTTTAGTTTGCTATGACTAATCTCATACTCACGAACGAGGGTCTATATCGTTTGTACTTCGTGGTCACTTTGTAAACATTATATCAGTGAGTATCTAACATCAGCATTCTCGCATTATTTTCTCATCTTTCTTATCTTTCTCAAATTACTGTGAATACTTATAACAGCTTAACCTATTATAATACTCTGTACAGATATATCGATATGAGAAACATTCAATGCCATAGAACAATATCATATAGTTCTGAACTATTTGTAAACACGTGAGTTGCTTACAATCAAAAACTTCAATTTACAATAATTCAATAATTTTCAAAACTTTTATAATAATTAACATCCCAATGATTTTTTAGATTTACTTCAGTTTTCTGTGTTTAACCTCAAACTTGCGAGCGAGAGTCTACATTGTTTATAATTCATGGTCACGTTATAAATATGATATCAGTGAGTATCCAACACCATTATTCTCGCATTATTTTCTCATCTTTCTTATTTTTGTCAGGCTTCTGACGATGCCAATAACAATTTAACCTAATACGATACTCTTTATAGGCATGTTACTGTGAGAGATATTCAAGATCCTGCTACACAGCTTTGAATAACGTGTAACAAAGTTCGATCAAGGATTCATCTTACACGTTTGGCTCATAATGAAATCGCAGCAATCACAGCGACCGATACGCGTGAACGGACAACTAGGCTGCGCATCGATACCGTTGATACACGTGCGCAGCGAGTTTTATCGCGGTTTATCAGTGAACGCGACCGAGTCGGGCCGGTTTTTGCATCAGCCACGATCTTTATCGGCGCGGCCCGAGTGAGTCGTCAGTGTAATTTTAAATTCGCGATGCGTCGAAGCGTCATTAAAGTGGTTTAAGAGGTATCGCCGGTGTTACCGCGGTTTTTCGACTTAAACGCACTGCCTCGGGGCATGTTTAACTCCGATTACAGAAACTCGAACCGATTGCAGCTTTTCGGAACCTGACCTGGGAATAATGTCCCTCTGCCCCTATTTTCGTTTTTCTCTACTTCCTCTCTTTCTTCCGTTTTCATCATTACGCTGGACACGGATTTTTATGTTGCTGCGTTAATACGTTATCCGCGCTGATGCCACGCGATTAACTTTGTTTCTTCCTGGACGTGTCTCGAATAATGTAACGTGATTTATGAGCTGGAGAAACTGCGTGCTTTTTGTCGGCGATGCTTTTTGTATCTGGTTATTCCGTTATTTTGATATTTCATTTAGCTGGAATTTTATTATTTCGTGGTTTTTATTCGACTGTATTCCCTTTGGGATTGAAATGATAAAATTGTCGACGATTTTGATTATGATGGATGAGTGTGATAATATATTGGTACTCATTAATATTTTTATATTATTTCAAAGAGTTAAGAAGTTTTGTTTTATTAATTTAGGTTCAAAATGAGATTAATTGTAATTAATGTGTGATAGAAATAGCATTGATTATTTTGGTAACTAATAAGATGAAATAGTGGTATATTTGAGGTATTTACTTGTAAAATAAAATAAATATAAGAAAATTTGTAATTTTAAAATAGAAATAAAATGAAATCCAATGAGCAATACTGTGCATATAAAGTGGACCAAATAATTAGAGTTGTTTAATATTTCCAAAACTATTGACAACAACAAATCGATTGTACATCTATTTTGATTACAAATTTTGTATCTCCTAGAGCCATTTAAAGGTGTATTAGAGTTAATTGTCGGTCACTTTTTGTAGAGTCCAAAATAGATTCAAACTTTTCAAAACGGAAACTTAAGTAAAATACTTAAATTTTGTAATTGATGTTAGTAAATAAGCAAATTTTGCCTGAAACTGTTTACTTAACATTAGAACTACTTAATTGTATTACTTACCTAAGTACAGTATAGATAGTTGCTAGAAATTACAATGATACAATGAAAATAAATAGCTATATACATGTAATTACATTTTTGTTTCAATAAAAGCCAACATTAATTTTCCCAAAAGCAATTGCATGTTTTCAGTAAGTGCAAAAGCAAAACGTTTAATAGTTGGAATGTTAAGCTATTTGTTCAGATATTTAAAATAACTTCCTTTGTTTAAGTCGAAATTAATCCCCCCAAAAATGCAATAAAAGCCATTTTATTCATTGAATTAGAAAGTTAGAAAGAGTAATGATATTAGGATATTAGGATATTGGAAAAATTCTATCTATTATTTACATTTACGATAAATCTTTTTCAAAGAAAATTTATTTAAAATTGTAAAATAAAGAACGAACTTGCAAATTTTAAATTCACAGTAAAATATTAAAGTGAGTAACATTAAAATCGGTAGTTTCAACATTTACAATTTTCGTATTTGAAATGTACGAAATTTTTCCAGAAAGAAATAAAAGAAGCTTTTTCGATTTAAGCCATAATTTCAGCTGCAAAATTTATTCCGATGCCATGCAATTTCGCCATTACCTTTTGTAGGGA
>NW_016909159.1:737000-740135 GCF_001483705.2 Eufriesea mexicana | reverse complement strand
TATACTTTCTTTCGAAAACGTACGAACGTATTAAGGCGAATCCTTTTATGTTCGCTGATCGAATGCACGCTTTAAGGCGGCTGCACGCCGATAAAAATCTTCGATCAGATCACAGTTTTTTAATCATAGCAACGAGATGTTGCGGAAGTTACGAGCTGCTTTTTTCGTGGTAAAACATCCTCGGAGAAATGTTGCTGTTCTGATAATAATTTAAAACGACTTCTTGCAGTGAGAAAAGACATTAATCCTTTTATTAAATATGAAATTTCATTTTCTTCTTTCTTTCTTATTATTATTAATTAAATATTCACGAAAGGAGTAAGATAAACGATAATAGGTTAGGAAACATAATGGAGTTATAAATTCTGCATTTAGTAGAATAATCATAAAGACTAGTTTTTTACTATCTTCTATTTATAGTATTACATTAGGACATAAAAATTTTTCGAATTATTCAAACGCACTTGTTATTTTGAATTCATTAATTTTTTTATTGTTATTATTAAATTCAATATTCCTTGATATTGAGGTTAATGTTTTTTGGTTAGTTATTTACAGAACAAAATTCACTATACCTATTGGTGGTTCAATACAACAATTTTTTTTCTTATCAATTTTTGAAATTTCCAAATTTTTAAGATTATTATTGTTGGTTTATGATATTTCTGTAATATAATAATAGTAATGTGATATCTTTATATTATTAATTCATTTTAGATATTATATCGATTAAGTTTTTAGAATTTCATAATGAAATATAATAATAATCTTCAAGATTTCATTTAGAAATACTATTGTTGAACCAATAGCATACATATTTTTCAATCATAGTAGAACAAATATTAAAATGTAAAAAAACACAGGATATTCCGTTAATTTTATTCCAATAAATTATATAATAATAATAATATTAATAATATTATATTTAAATAATATTAATGTAATGAGCATATTATTTTATTTATTGTATTAATAATAAGTATATTATTTAAAAATAATATTTGAATAATTATTTGTGCAGAAATATGCAAGTATATGTACAAATATAATAACTATACAAATATAACCTAAAATAACAAATGCAACATAAGGTAACGACTTTCCAATTTTTCAATTATATTGTAACAGAAATTTAATAAAATCGTTTATTATTAAAATTGTTATTAAAATATTTAATTAATATTTGAATTTTAATTTTAGTTTTGGTATTTTGATATCTAAAAAGGAATTAGATATTTATATAGATAATCTCATCTAGTAAAATATCTAGAAGATCAAAATTTGGCTTTCTCGCACAGAAAAAGATAAACACAATCACTTTTGAACCTAAAGTTCCGGTTCACAGGAATCGTTCGACAAAATCTTACTTTGTATCGTGACTGCAACTTTCTCTTTCATTACATCCGTGTCTTGACAAAAACCTCCACCTTGCAATTTTGCGAGTAAGTGAATTCCATTTCGCAAAAGATTGTCTTCACTGATTATTCAGTAGTTAACATGCTAATGAATTATCTTTCAATTAATCTATTAGTCTTCGCGGTTTTCAGATGGAAAAAGCGGTTACTCCATTTTACGTAAAAATAATTTATTCGCGACTTCTTGTTTTTGCAATTTTTGAAAATATGCATATCATTTCGCCAAAGTGAATTTTTATTCAGACGCGAACCTAATTGTAATTAATTATGCTCTTTTATTTCCATCGCTTCATCGTTTTAATTAATATTTTTCAGGTATGCTATATTTAGGTACATATTGTGGGCCAATGGCTCTAGTATCCATCCTTCTAGTATTAAAATGGCGACTCTTGGTCGCCAATTTGAACAACGAATAAGAAACAATAACTACAGGGTGTTTCAAGAAAATGGGTCAGGCTGTAGCTCCTGAATGGTACGAGATAAAAAAAAATTTCATTAGACAAACTTAAATGATACTAAACGATGTTTATTTTGAGTTATACGTTTACTTCGAAAATGAACGTGATTCAATAATTTCACGGTCACCCCTATTTTTTCCCCACAAAACTATATACTTTTTCCCCACCATCGGATGTCTCTTTTCATTCTCTGTAAAAAGGTACTAGGGCACTTAGGTCGAAAATTAACCTTTTGCACTCGGCGATTTTTTCGTTACAAGAAAATAGTAATTCGGAAACTTTCTGCCATAAAGTCGATGCTATTTCTAAAACGGTAAATAAGAAATCGTATGCAAATTAAGATGTAGAATTATTTTACTTTGATATTCCACGCATTGTTGGACAATTGTAAATTTGATATATTAATTAACATCCATCTTTAGAATCTGATTAAATGGCGACTGAGAGGCACCTCTCGAGTGCAAAAGGTTAATTCGTTTAAATGATATTTTAACTTTATTGTTTCCAGATTAACACGATGACTGCTATGATGGTGCTCCGTGAATTTTTTCAAATTCGTGAAATTTGTTTTATTTCTAGCATTTCTTGGAAATTTGATCAGCGTGAACAGATAGAGAATACTGCGAAATAAAAGGTGCGCTATTTTTTTTTTTTTTATCCTATTGCTTGACAATTCGTCGTTAAAATATTCATTATAATAATAATGAAAATTTTTTTGAAAATTGACGAAATCTGAAAAAAATTAGCGAGTAACGTAAACGTACTCGATATCCTTTAAGTTTGTCCAATGAAATCTTTTTCTATCTCTTACCGTTTGAGAGCTATAGCTATTACCTGGCCCAGTTTCATGGAACACCCTGTATATTAAAAATAACTACACCTGAAATATTGATATAAAATAATTCTATTCGATCATTTCAATCGACTTAAACATGATTTTCTTTTTTTATTTCAGCATAAAGAGTATCACCGAATTTATTAAAATATGAGAAAATATATTCGTTAAATATATTAAAATACAATTATATATATACCGATAAAAATATAAGAAAAGCATCGAATTGCTATTTAAGTATGTCGAGAAAATTTTCGAGTGCAAATGATGGAGGATCAAATTATTTTATAAAAATTGGTCAAGAATGCTCGAATTTTTTAATTTAGATTCTATAAGCAATTGTTTAATAACATATCGATCAAAATTACAAGGAAGTTGGTATTTTGGAAACTGCAAGTACATATGACGTTACGTAAGGATAAAACCG
>NW_016909159.1:701123-736330 GCF_001483705.2 Eufriesea mexicana | reverse complement strand
ATATCAATCATTAAGTTCTATATATTATATCAAATTATGTATACATTATGTATTTTAGTGAATTATATATTATATATATATGGCATTGAACGTTCAACAACTATAAAATCAAACGTGAAAAGACACATTTCATATTTCGCAATAATAAAAGCTCATAAAGTTTCAGACAAGTAGAATTACCTAGTCATTCGAAGGTTGCAGCATTGTTCCAAGAAACGAAGCTTTATTATGTCCTTCTCGATCAGCGATCCCTCATTTCTGATTACATTTTCACCTGCTACTCGTAAGATATTACAACCTAAATTAAAATTTCGCCCAACAAAATTGATATTCATTCATGTTCATACAATGTGGAACATAATCCTTCATGTTCGTATAATAGCTGGATATCCAATTTGAATATTTTTTGCCTAATAACGAAATTAAAATTTAATATCTCACATCGACTAATAGATGCAAGGTGGGTCCCGATAACTGTTGTATTTTTGTTTCCTTTTATCGGTTTTGCGAATTAGGTTCAATGTGTCAAACTCATTTGTCTATAATTGTGCAATAAATACAATAGTCTGTGCAATATAAATATAATATCACACAGATAATAAAATATATGTATTAAAATATAAAATATTTATCTATAGAATATAAAAAATAACGAATATATAGAATTTAATGATTAATATTATTATAATCATATAAATTATATAATTAATATTACATATGACATAATATATACATAATTTGGTGTAATATACAAAGATACTACATATATCTTGAATTTAATATAATACATAAAATATAAAATATAGTATAACGTATGATGTTGTACATAACCTATAACATGCATAATTTGTTACAATATATTTTATATAATATAATACATAGAGTATATCAGAATCTACATCAATTGGACATTACTTCTCTCAGTAAGCACTATAAACTCTCAGAATTCCGAGTCCTTTCCTTTAATCACCTTACATACCAACCACCTCTCTCCACATCGCTATCACATCCACAGGTGTACCAAGGAAACGCTGACATCGGTCGAGCAACGATCCAAAAGCCAGCCAACCCAAAATAACCAAACGAACCAAGCCGAAACGAGGAAAAGTCGGTTAAGAAGATCGATCGCGACCCAGGGAATTTTCGATGGCTCCACGGTTGGGCCGCAATTCCGCCCATCCCACCTACAATCCCACGTCAGCCATCGGGCAAAATTACCCGATCTGACAAGGATATTTCTCTTTGATGAACCGGCAGATCGCCAATGACCGTTCCTGCTCGCAATACTGTCCGCATACTGTCCGCGACGTTCGTTCGCGCTCGTTTGTCAGGTGTAGGCCCGACTTTATATAGGCGGCATGACGGACCCCGTTCAATCGATCCGGGTAGCACGTGCTCGACCATAAGCGGGCGCAAATGAGCGGGCATAAAGATAAATGTCACGCGGGAACCAAGTCGTCGTGTGCCCTCTCCTCCTCTCACTTCCACCTTTCTCCTCCCTTTCTCTCCGTTACAGACCAACGAATTCGCGCTCTTCGAGTACGCTGTCGTTGCTCTTCGAACCGAGACACGTAAATAACGAGGGACAGCTGGAGACGTACACGCGCCTGCACACGAGCATACTTACCCGCGCTGATACATGATCATTGAAACATTTCCAGCCAGGCCTCGGATTATTTGTCCAGCCTTCCTGCCTTTGGCAGTTGGAGAATCGTTTCCACTGCTCACGTCGAAGATATGGGTAGTATCGCGAACCAGTGTCATCCCACAGCCTGTCAAACGGCCTCGCGTTTAGGTAACCTCTAGAAAAGCTACTATGCGTGGCTGAAAAGAAGTCAACTGGTTCGGTTGCGGGGCAAGAGGGGTATTCCACTAGTAATACCCACTCTTCTATGACACTCCCAAAACTACTACCTCCAAGTTCGGTAACGTGATTCGTTAACATAGGCGTAAGATATCCGTAAAATTCTTACACTCGAATAATAGAAGACGCAATTGAAGACCTAGGATTGGAAATACAAAGCAGTGAGTCGGATAAGGAATCAGATGACAATAGCTCGGAAGATTTACAAGGTAAAGGAGTACAAAAGTAATAATAATTAACATCATTTATGAAAATTGATTTAAAATTTAAGATGTACCTTTTATGATAAATTAATTATGTAATTGCATCGTACTAGATAACCGTTTAAAAAAATCATACGATGCAACATAAATATAAAAAATATGTGTACAGTACAGCACTTTTGCTGCATAATGCAATGAAAAGTTAATCGAAATGCTAATTAGTAATTAGTAATTGCAAATAATCACGTGTTCATCGGAAGAATCTGAAGTTAATATGTTTTTGGGATGAGTCTACGCTCTTGCAACTATTTGTTGCGTCTGTCTCACTTTGTCTCGTTGCTTCGTTCGCTTTCTTTGTCACGTGGTGTTCTATGACCGGGCTAATAGGAAGGGATCAGTTTCAGTGTCCATTTTGGTGTAGCTTGAGAACAGGGATGGGTGTTCGAGTCCTGAGTTTGGAACGATTCGAAGTTTTTAAGATTATTTCGATAAAAATCGGTTAGAAGATCGGTGAATCCTAGATTATGCTGGTTAGTCCTAGGATTCATTAAGTATATATCATGTCGAGGTGGTACAAGTCCAAAAAATGTTTGTAAACGCTTCCACCTTGGGCTTTTATCGAATCATCTCAGTAAATGCTAGGATTTACCAACAGCGATTGGCGAAGGTCTGTTTTGTTTGACCGGAAATCAAAGTAAATTAAAAATTCTAATCCTCAAATTGTAATCAGGCCTACTTTACGCTATGAAGTAAAACATAACCTAACCTCACCCTAACCGAAAATCAAAGTAAATTAAAAATTTTAATCTTAAAATTGCAGTTAGGCCTATTTTACTCGATGAAGTGCAACTTAACCTAACCTAACCCTAACCGAAAATCAAAGTAAATCGAAAATCCTAATCTTAAAATTGTAGTTAGGCATATTTTACGTAATGAACCGAAACTTAACCTAATCTAACCCTAACTGCAAATCAAAATAAATGAAAAATCGTAATCTTAAAATTGTATTTTGGTCTATTTTACTCGATGAAGTGAGACATAACCTAAACCGAAACCAAAAGGGATTTTTACTGATAAAAATTTTGACGAATCTTGAGAGTCTTGATAATTTTAGATAAAGTCTAGATAATTTTTAATCTTAAAGCTTAACTGCTGACAATTATTCAGTTTGTAAATACTTATGAGGATCTTGAGTACATTGGATTGAAAATTAAGAAGTCTTATTAATACATATTCAAAAGATTAATGTAACAGTAATTAAATAAAAACGTGTCAATTAGGTGAGAAAATGTATCGTACAGAGTCAAATTCTGCGACAGTTAAGATCTTATCGATATGAGATCTATAGATCCGAAGAGGCTCGGAAGGTTTCAAACCTCATTAGTATTTGTGTGATAGATTCACTTGGACAGGTTGGTTGGGGTATCAGCAGATGCATTATAATCATATATTTCACGATGTCATAAATTGATAGGTATGATAACTACGGTGCATAGAATTATTGATATATCGTGATAAGTCGCATTATATTTTATTTCTTTATTTTATCAACACACCGGCGTGAAAAAGTATTTAAACAGTTAAATTTAGAGGTTCTCATATAGAAATGGGGATTCAAGGAATTTTAAACAGTTTTCTTTCATTTTATATACATATGTATATATATGATAAACTAACTACGATGGAACTATGGAATTGGGTGCCAATTTCAAATTTCGCGCCAAATATATAATATAAGGAAATATTAAAACAAATAAATTTTATTATTTGATATATATAAAATAATATATAGGCATACATTATATTAGACGTAGTTAATATATATATATTTATTAATTTATTGAATATGTTAATTAAGGTGTCATTAGATAAGACAGTCCTTGGCGCGAAATTCGAAATTACCCAAGTCCATAGTTCCATCGTAGTTAGTTTCCCTTCTATGTCTTCACAGATATTTATCTATATAACATATTTATTTTATATATATCCATTGTATAAAAATATTATACACAGCATAGCTATAGTCAAATAGCATATAGTATGTAGTATATATATACTTACATATATTCTCCAATTTTATTACTATACAGTATACATATTACTTATTATACTTTACATACTACTAATAATAAACTATAGTCTATTTTATAGTTTACTATACTATGTGTACTATACTGCTAATAATAAACTATTGTCTATTTTATAGTTTACTATACGATGTGTACTATACTCCAATATATACCATATTTATTATCCGTTATTTATAGTTTACTGTACTATGTGTACTATACTATATACTACATTCATTATTTATTATTTATAGTTTACTATACTATGTGTACTATACTACAATATATACCACATTTATTATCTATTATTTATACTTTACTGTACTATGTGTATTATACTATATATCACATTTATTATTTATTATTTATAGCTTACTATAATATCTGTACTATACTGTATACCATATTTATTATTTATTATTTATTATTTATAGTTTACTATACTATTTGTACTATATTATATACCTCATTTATTATTTATTATTTATAATTTACTATAAACATTTATGTATTGTACACTGCACACCTATATATTTACATTCATTCCGCCATTCATTAAGTATTGTCGTTTACTCATAGTATATCAAGCCGGTGTTAACGAGTTAACATTCTGTATAGATAACGAAATACAAGCGACTGTCTTTCAGGACACCCTGTACGTGCCTGTAACAGGACGAGCATGCGTTAAACCGGATCGAATAAGGCGCGCGAATTATTTATTATCATACACTTGGCCCAGTTTAAGACACACTCGTGCTGTTGCCTGCACATCGGGGTTGTGTCGCCAATTTCCGTGCTGTCCCGTATCCCGAGGATCGTGTGCCGTGTGCGAGTACACGTTTCGGTCAGGCTGCATCAGCGATCGACCCGATAAGAGATACTTTTTTGACGATGATCGAATGGGATTTGCTGTACGAGGCAACGAAAAAATTGCACTTCCGCCGTTTCGACGCAACATTAATCTCCAGTAAGTAATCACACAAGAGACCTTGTGCTTTCGTTGACTTCATTACTGTTAAGCGGTTGGCCCTCTGTTCAGCGGCTTACGTATCGTCGAATTTCGATAACGAACTTTTTCCTCCTTTTTCCCGGCAAATAATTATTTCTTAAACGACTATTCATTATCGTCGTAAGAAACGTGATGTAGTCGTTTAATGATCAATAAGAGGGCTATTTGGCTTGTTACGCCCCGTTTTCGCTTGAATTTTATAGGGAAGTTGACACTTCTTTGCAACTCTGTTTAAATAGTTCGCGATTTAAGATGTGTTTAAAACAGATAAGACGTTTGTAACTTGAGAATGTTAATTTCAATTCAATTACTTGAATTATAAAACGTAGTCGAAGATTTAGCTCCCTTCTAATTTTATTCGTTAATTTCCGGTATTTGATAATTGTATTTTAGAGAAAAGTTTTTACTAGTATCGTTATTCGAAATTATTGATATTAGGTTAGTAGAGGCGTTACGTAGACGCTAGCACCATCTTAACTATTATTATGACGACACATGCGACAATACCGACAGTTAAAATGTTTTTATAATTTCGCGATTAAATTATCTACTTAGTTTTCATTTTTAATAGTATCACAGACGTTGTATTTTGTTATGAGACTAGAACGGAGATTGTATTCTTTTTTAGGTTAATTTTAAAGACTACTTTTAGATTTAAGCGTATTACATTTGTAATGGTAAATTAAATAATGTTTTAAATTAATTATATATAATTAATTATATTCCTAAAATGTTTAAATAAACTTTTTTCAGCATGTTCGTAATTAATTTTGAATAAATAAGAATATTCTTTGATATTTATGGAAGTATTATACTCTGAAATAGAACGACCATACCACGTGGAAAGCACTGGTTCTTGTCCGATCACTGAAGTTAAGCTGCGTTGGGCACGGATAGTACTTAGATGGGTGCCGCTTGGGAACTCCGTGTGTTGTTCGCATTTCTTTTTTCTCCTTAAACAATATTTATTGTATACACAATACGACATTTTGTATTTTTGCAATTACGAAAAATTACGGGTATTTAATTATTTACTGTTGAATTATTTTAAAACTACAAAATTGAATAATTTATTACCTCGTAACTATTTTTAATTGCATGAGGTTACAATGGATATTCTTTCTTTCCATTTTATGTTAATTTACAAAAATTTTATGTGGTACTGATAGAATACATATCCATAAAGAAGCGTTTTCATCAACAAATGAAAAATACTCTATTATATATTATAATTTCATTAAAAAATTTCCTAATAATTTTCTTCACTATTAATTCTCTATATATTATATATTTCTGCTATACATAATTAATTATTAAAATTTAACTTAAATTTCTCAGTATAAAATTTTGTATCAATTAAACACACTTTTCTTACTTACGAGAAAATATTCAAAATTGAACACTGTATGACCTAATCATTGGCAACGATAAATAGCTTTTAATAGATCCCTCACTATCAACGTAGTGCTACAAAGCAGTACTACAACGTAGTAACTGTGATATTGATAAATATCTACTTTAATTAACACAAGTCTGCAATGTGAATCTCATTACTCCATTATTTAATTTCCATATTACAATTTTATTTGACGATTATTACATGCACGATGGAAATATCGTTATAGGAATAAATAAATTTTCATCTCGCATGCTAAAGCCTGAATATCATAGAGAATTAATCCAATTACAAGAAGCTGTCAACGAGAAGGTGAAAACCAAAGCTTCCTGACGAAGTAACGGACAAGCTTGGCGCAACGGCCGGCAGAGCGCGCTGGAAACGCGGCTTACTAGGCGCGCGTTACATTTCACGCAGAAGAAATTTACGAGCATAATGAAAGACGCGTGTACGAAACGCGATGGTAAAAACACGCGATGCTCGTTTTCGAGTTAAGAGACGCGTTATTAATTATGCCCGCGAAATGTCTGTGTTTAAAGGGAACGGACCCGAACGCACGCGTGCAACAGGTACAAAATATCCAACCGAGCTTTCTTTATGGCACCTGCAAATTCGATCATACCGTTCCATTTTCTCGGTAATTCTTCCATGGTTAAATATTAACTTCGGAAGGACCAATCGGGTCAAAATGACATATTGGCAAGTTAACGATACATATTTTCATTGATAAGTAATATTTTAGTTAATATATGCTACCAGCTGAAAGTTTCGGAGCAACATGCCGCTTGAAGTGCAACGCGTGGATAAGCCCTCACGCTCACTTTTGGCGCCAACGGTAAATGATGTGAGAATTCTTGCAGCACGTATTGTCGGGATAATAAAAGAATATAATTAACCCTAGATTTACGGAACCCGTCAATTTGGCGGAAGGGTTGCTCCAATTATACGATGGTAACGGATTTAGTTAACTTATATTAAGACTGTTAACGTAATATATAATTGTTTTTAAATTAAACTAATTTATAGAATTTATAGAATAATCTCCTGTGCATTTTATTCCTTATCTGAAGTAGTAGTATGTATACTGTCAAAGTGCTGAGAAGAGTAAAAGGTAATTCAAAACGAATTCTAGTCATTCGAATAATTCAACCAAACTTGTACTTTAATTTTATTTCAACAAAATTTCATCTGTACTTCAAGAATATTAATTTCATCAATCATCTTGCTTATTTCCACGTGTATTATGGATGTCTTATTAATATTATCGATAAGGTTACCGATATCTTATTGTCAGTCATTAATAGCGATTCTCTCGTGTCATTCAAAGCTAAAAGTATCGCGTGACTTGTAACATTCCTCTCAAAACCACTGAAAATGACAATAGTCAAATATAAAAGTAGTGTTTCCCAGCTACAAAAAGTAAAAATTATTTTCGTATATTTTATTCTATCTTAAAGAGTCTCATAAGTATTTGTCAACTATGCCTAAAACTTGTGAGAAGAAGAGCGCCATCTGGCGTCACTTTTCCATAGAACACAAGGAAGACGGATCAGCATAACAGTCAGGTGCAACAGGTGCAGCGTCGTTGTGCCTTACCACAAGAACACAACCAGTCTATGGTTATACACGCGTAGATACCATATAAGTGCCTTTAAAAGCACATCGAGTCCCTTTAATCCGCCCAACAGGGCTTGTGCTGTCTGTACAAAAGCTTCCCTGACCACTTCAACTCCTCAGAACCAAACTACAGAGCGCCATCTACATCAAAGACACTCGACACACTGCAGAGAGTCTCTCTAGACCTCGAAAAATCAGAGAAATAGTGCAATCCTTGGTACAGATGATATTAGAAGGACTGTTTGACTCTCTCTGAGCAATAGCAAAGGGTTCATCAATTTTGTGATAAAAGGAAACGATACGAAAATGACGAGTTTTCAGACAGAGACACTTTGGTAACTCGGTATCTCCCAGAATTGTACTCAGTGAGATACTCAGAGCTGAAAAGAAGCTTGACAAAGGCTACAAGCGTTCATCTCACGTTTAGTCTGTGGACAAGCACCAATCAAGCGCCATTTTTCGCAACAACCGTTCATTTCTGCATCGAAAAGGTCTAATATCGCAAGCTGTTGCAAGTCTCTTATTTATTAAACAGGTTTTCTAACGAGAATTTACGTCTCTAAGACCTGGAAAATCGCTTCTAAAAGTAGAACCGTGGTGCATGACGGGATCACGATGGCTCGCAATCAGACAAGATGGCGGCAGGTGACCTGTTTCAGCGCGTGACGCGCCGCGCCGCGGAGAACAGTGGAACTATACTCGACGTGATAGACAAATGTCGAAAGATGGTTCGCGTTTTTGAAATAAATACTATTCCCAATGAGTTGCTGAGAAGACACTAAGCTTATTGAAGCCTTTTAAAACACTGAATCTATAAGGAGACATGCTTGATCGTTGGACCCCCACCTATTTGATGCTGAATCGCATAAACAACCTGAGACCTCAAAGATGGACGTGTCACATCTCACACTGACCGAGTGGAACGTAATCCTTGGTGTAGTTAACGTTCTGAGACCTTTGTTCGAGGCTCTGAAGGAGCTGCAGGGTGATAGCTACGTGACAATCTCGAAGGTAATACCTATAGTTGACGGTGTGGAGGCTACTCTAATGAATTTGAGGGATTTGTTAGCTGACGTTGCCCTGTTCCGTGATTGGTTGAATTAGGTAAATAGTTTGAGAACATCGGAGTCATTCCTATCCTAACCTAACCTAACCTAACCTAGGTTTTTGGACCCTAGGTACAAGGCTGTTGCGTTGCACTTGGAGCAGTGTGTTATACTGGTTAAGAACCGATTGATGAAGGAACTGTGTGGCTTGGATAAGGTTGGTTTTGGTATGCAAATGACTGATAGAGCGGAAATAAACAGTGAACGCGTGGAAACGAGCAATTTATAGGGGACGTTTGATCAGAGGGTGCAAGGCTTAGACGTTGAGTCTGGTAATTGGGTCGATTGTCATCTGAGGTTTAAATTGGAGGGGTAAGTGGTCCGTGAAGACTATTAAAAATTAGTATTTCGTAATAGGTAGTCGATAAAGTATTGCAATTTTAAATTTCCAAAATTTTGGTGTAATAGATCTATTTTTAGAATTATAAAGCTACAATTTTGAAGAAGTTTTGTGGTTATGTCAGATGATTTAAGAGCTTTTATTAATTTGGTTAGAAAATTAATTTTGGTTTAAGCAATTTGTTTGATATTTCCACAATTTTTGGTTTAATAATGAAATGGTATATAGTAGTAATATATATACTATAATATGTAATATATGATACATAACATATGAGATATCACGTATGGTATATAATACATACAGTATTATATATATAATATTTATTATAATAATTCTGTATAATATACAAAATACAGTGTCTTAAGATTTTTCATATAAATTTTCAATTTCCATCTAGTATATTTTATAGGTAAAAATAAAATTAATAAAATTAATAAAATTAAACAGTAAGACATTTAAGTACCATAATAAAATTATATAATAATATAATAAAAGAAAAATCTACACTGAATTTCGTCACCATTTTGACGTGATTCATCCACACCAAGAAAATATTCCTGTCCCATAGTGAATTTCAATATCGAATTTCGAGTAACAAATTTTCAATAAATTATTTATCTTTATCTTTTTAATAAATTATTTACATTGATAAAAATTTGCACGAAAATACTTAGGACACCCTGTATGTTACACATACCATATTCATAATACTCCTTCTGTTTTTGCAGATACGCAAGTTCGAAAGTAATTAACAGGACGATCGTCCCATTGACATGGTGGAACACAGATGGCAGCATGAGGTTTCCAAAACTTGCAAAACTTGCATCGGAATACTTATGCACACCTGCGTTCTCCGCTTCTAACAACTCTTTGTTCACAAAAATTCGCGAAATTTATTCGACCGAAAAATTGGTTTCTAGCTGAAATATGTCAATATGTCAAATATATCGATATATCAATATGCCGGGTGTAGCAAGCTCGGAGTGAAATAAATAGGATAACGGTATAAATTTCTTGTTTCATTTCTATGAGATTCTAATACAGTCAGTCACCTATAACACGGTTCTTTTATAACACGATTTCCATATAACGCGAAAAATGGCGAAAATCGGGAACAGTTCTCCTATAATGCATTTCTCGTTTCAGTTCACACTTTTCGCCAAGTATTGTTTCTTTAAGGATCTTTTCTCGCTTTTGTGGCTATACCGACAGGTGTAATTTGCGAAATTTTATCAACATCGTACCAATGAAACCGACATGGTCCAACCAACATGGTACATGGTCCAACCCGCGCTTGACTCTGTGTAGAACGCCCGGGAGATACCCGATATTGACGTATTATTCTTGGGCCACTTCAGGTCTGGCGTGGATATGAGATCCAATCGATGGTCTCCATGGCCCATGTCACACTTCTCGCCAGTATATTAAACTGCTAGCAGAACTGAACGGTTACCAAAATGGCGCCGAGTTTCAACATGTCCGCGGTAAAAATGGCGCGACTCGCCACCTCTTTGAAGCAACTATAACTCCGTTATTTCGAAGAGTTCGAGGACTGATGCTGGTAATTTTATTAAAAATCATCGAAAATGTAATACTTATACTTCATACTACGTGACCTACATGAAACTGTGATCAAACGATGATTATTCTTACGTGCAAATATTGTTTTTAGAAGAGAAACTCGTTTCTATGTTTTTCGTCGCGTTTTATATCTTTGTTATTCGTACGATTTTCAATGAATATTGAAACACAAACGGTATTACGTTATTCTCCGTTTCTTCAGTAATATGCTGCATTTTGAATTTTTGAAGTATCATTCTTAGTTTTCATTTTATTAGTACATTCGTTCGGTTATCTTCGCATATGCACCTGTTTTGCGCTCGGCACTAAAGGGGTTAAAAACGAATTCTCAGCTCACAATCAGATAAATTTACAAAATTATTATTTTTCTCATTCTTTTGCACAGAATCATTTCCTGTATATACTCTATTCCTGTATATAACTATTTCCGGATATATTCTCTTTGCAATAATTATGTCTCCGATACACCGATTAGTTTTTCGCGTTCAGTGTTCGTATTATTTTGCTTTTATCGACCCGATATTCTTTCGATTAAACAAGGAAGATAATAAAGTCAGTTTTCGGCATTCTACGCTATTATAAAATTTTATTTATTAACCGTATCAACCACAACTCGATATTTTGAGGAATTTCTGTATGATTGTCATAATTCCTCTTTTATTTGGAATTAATTTTGGCATTTAATAAAAATATAATATACTTCTTTAATTATAATTAAAGTGAAGTTAAATCTTTAATTAATTTCATTAATTAAATAAGGATCCGAGAAATTCCTCTATTAATCCCATAATTCCTCTTTTATTTGGCATTAATTTTGGCAATTGATAAAATTGAAATATATTTATTCAATTAATTTAATTACGTGAACAGCTGAACTGAGAAATTTCTCTATTATTCTCATAATCACTTCTTTCTTTGGCATTAATTTTAGCAATTAATAAAATTATAATATATTTATTTAATTAATTGAATATAGGAACTGAGAAATTCCTCTATTATTCTCATAATTATTTTTTCATTATTAATTTCGGCAATTGATAAAATTATAATATATTTCTATAATTAATTTAATTAATTAAATAACTGAACTGAAAAATTCCTCTATTATTCTCCTAATTCCTTTTCTATTTGGCATTAATCTCGGCATCTAATAAAAATTTAATAAATTTCTTTAAAATATACCTAACCAAGCATTCGCTATTTCGTGAAAATTTGTAAAAAAATTTCAACATATTATACACCATCTTCCAAATACTCATACACCACTCTTTATCACAAGCATCGTACAATATATTTCAAAATGAAATCCCTTCGCTTCATGAATACCTAACCTCAAACTGCAACAACACGCGGTCATTTAACACCTTATCTAAAATGGAAACCTCGGATCAATCTCAACGATATCCCCATCGCCACTGTATCACAAAATCATCCCCATAAAAATAAAGACCCTGAGAGCCAATCTTCAAAGATGGCGCATCCCCTACGATGCTGTATCCCAGACACCGAGTAAGGGGATTCAATTAATTCGCGGAGAGTTAATATTTAACGAGATCACGGTTGATTGCATGTTCCCGAACAAGGCTGATGTCGCTAAATGTTCAAAAATTTGTATAAGCTCGCTTAAGACCTATTTAAATATAAATGCGTAATTTATGCGTGTCGCACGTACACGCTTACACAACTCATGCTACAATGGACAGGGAAAATAACTTGACCCGGTGGGTGCTTTAATCAACCAACGTGTATACTGGCGTCGACTGGCGAAGGTGTGCAGTTCCTTTCATGGTAATTAACGCGGTCGCCTACATAAATAATTTATATTTGCAAAATTCGTAATGTATCGTTTCTTGGCTGCTGGTAACCTGGCCATAACTTTGATAGCGTGAAAGAAACGAAAGATAATAGTTATTGCTTTCGAAAATTACGTTACATTCTTGTTGAGATCGAGCTTGTAGTTCGCCCATTAATACAGCCCCTGGTCCCATTCAAGTTTCCATATAAGGGTATTTAAGAGACTTTTTCGTTAGCTGGTTTCGAACCCGATGAAACGGTAATATCGAGTTCCATGTGTTATGGTACATCGCTGCCAGCGTTTCTGTCTTTTTTCGTTGCTTCTTCCTTTTTTTCCTTTCGTCCACGTAAAATATGTGAAAATTATCATAATTGCGATAGTCCCTGTCTTCAAATCCACGGGAGACAAAAGTTTTCAGGAAAGCTTCGTGTGGGATGGATGAAGATAGGTTATGGTGACAACATAACCTAAAATTATCTTCGTTTATATATTTTATTTTCGTTAATAAATTGCATTGGTGTATTATTAATGCTTGGATTCTGAGTTATATTCTTCATTCGTGTTGTTGTATATGTAGGTATAATTTAATTATCTACTGTGTTAATATTATTCGCATTAATATTCGATTCCACTATTTCTTTTCTCGCTGTAAAATATGTGTAAAATTTCATACTTGAAATTGTTTCGATATTTTTAAATCGACGAAAGGCAAAAGTTTTCAGGAAAGTTTCGTGTGGGATGGTGATAACATAACCTAAAATTATCTTCGTTTATATATTTTATTTTCGTTAATAAATTGCATTGGTGTATTATTAATGGTTGGATTTTGAGTTATATTCTTCATTCGTGTTATTGTATATATAGGTATAGTTTAATTATCTACTGTGTTAATATTATTTGCATTAATATTCGATTCTACTATTTTTATATACATATATATGATGTCCCAAAATCTACGTGAGATTTGAATTTTGCGCCATTTGTGGGGTAAAGTGATGCCATCGAAGAAAAAGAGACAGCGTGGTGGTTGACAGTTCAGGGTTATTAAAAATGGAATTCGAGGTTATGAAAGAACAACGCGTCTCCATTGTTGAACAATATTTACAATTCTTAATTAAAAATTGTGTTTTCTGTCAAAATTGCTTTTTATGTAAATTTTGGGACACCCAATATATATACTTATTAGGCATAGAGCCGCATTTTTGAGCGTGCCACTGGGATGAAGTTAGCTGTCGAGGCAACAGGTGAAGTATAGGGTACAATTTGTTCGTTGCCGATAAATCAGTGAAGATAAAACGAGTCTAGCTGCCGGACCGTGCGTTGCACCTGTTTTATTTTTTCTTTCCAACTACCTGCCCGCTCCTATTCATCTTTCGAGAATAGGATTAAGCCCAGGATGATGGATCTTAGACAATGAAAGTGATTTCAGACGTCGTAAATTAATTCAGCTCATAATTGATAATATCTTTTTCGATTATATTCAGTTACGCATTATAATTTCATATTTGCAATATTCACACAAAAATCTCGTCGATATTTTGTTAGTTTATGACATTTTTACAATTCCATTATAGTATATTTTAATAATGAATCTCAAAACTTAATAAGAGAGTTATGATGCCCATTTGTTAATTGAATTTTGGAGATGATATTTTATATATAACCATTTATTATAACATTAGCTGTAATATATATTCATTTCAAATAATTTCATAACACAGGTTAAATTTTATTTAACTTCCAATTGATGACATGACGTCAAATAGACACCATATTTTAGTGGTGGATGATAAATTATTGTATTTGTACTAAAATAAAAAGGAATTTTTCTTTTATACTTTTTATTTACAATTTATCATAGTGTAATTAATATGATAAAATCACGTAGTAAATAACGGAAGTAAATATAGTATGTACACTCTAGCAAAAAAATACATCACTAATTGAACTAGTTAACATAGATTTTCACAGAATAAGAGAGTGTTTAAAATTCTAACCTTAAATATCTCTCGAATTGTTAATTTATATGTTGAGAGTGTATTAACTTAATGTATTATTAAGTGTTACAATATAACAGGTACATATTATAACTAATAACTTCAATATTATGTTCATTATCGTTCTACAAAATCACATTAAAGAGCGAGTGTTACTTCACTTATAAGGAACGAATCAACTAGCGCCTCCATCAGGGGACTAAACGAACTATAATACATATAGCATCTCGAATATCACGTACAAACAAGATACCTGTGCAAAAGAAATCAGAAAACTGTTAAAAAGAAAAAACAAATGTCCATCATTTCGTTGATTACATGATTTTTATTTGTTTATAGTTAGTATCAAAATAATTAATTATTAAAGTGGAACAATTTCATTAATTGAAGAGCATCTTTTTCTTTTCGATGCAAATCTTGCAAGAAGAATATTCTACTAATTTCATCATACTATTCCTTATTATCGAACACACGTTATATTATTACATTATTATACTACTTCTTTACTATTATATTGCTATTTACTATTATATTTACTATTATATTGCAATTTACTGTTATATTTACTACCATATTGCTATTTACTATTATATTTACTATTATATTATATATTATTATTATATTATTTATTATATTATATTGTTTATTATTATATTATTATACTATTCTTATTATCTACTTGTACTCAAGTCTTTCCTAATACTAAAACTACCAACTTGTAATATACATCTATATATACCATATATAGTTAACAGTAATTAAAATAATATACTGAAATAGCATGTGTCATAAATAAATTTGAACTTTAATAAAAACAATCTGAATTATCCGAAAAGCAGGTGTACATTTTCCTTAAATGAAAGCGCAAAAATCAAATAACCGGTCATTTTGACACACCTGATAGTTAACGAGGTTCGCAATAATCAATTCTCAAATAAAATCATTATATCTGACGACTTTCGTGGTACCGTGGTATTAATCACACGCCTCGAGACTTGTCTCGCGAGCAGCGAGACAACTAGCGCCGCCACGAGGCGAGCGAACTAACTATGGAACACGTAACCTCTCGTATTCCGAGAAAAAAGACCCATGCAAAATTGCGGAAAGCTGTTAAAAGGGAAAAACACGTGGCCATTGAGGACGTAAAGAATCGGAAGCGATCGGAAATTGTGGTGGAAGTTAACGACACGATTATATATACAAGAGCAGGGATTGCAAGGCGAGTCGGGGATATGCGGGTAGCGCGGCCATTCCCGCGCAACTGTGCCTACAGCCGATTTATACCTGCACGAGAGCCAGTTCTCGCTGTCTTGGAACGCGCAGCTGACCGTTTTCCATTGCCACCTGTACCGTTCGTCTCCTTTCGTGTATACTTTTCCGTTTTGCGGTCCCACACGGGCGAATTTTAAGAGAGTGGAAAAGAAGGAACGTGCACGTATACGATACATTTGTTTGCCGCCCGCAGCCGAATAAATTGCGTCCCCCAAATCGGTCTCCAATCGATATCGCTCGATCTTCGTGATTCCAGCGTTTCGCTTTCTTCTATGGCTTGTTCGAATGTTTCGTAATTGGAATATATCCTTTACACTGGCGATTTTCATCGGGGAGCATTTTAAATTAGATTCGCGATATTGGGCTGGTATAACGAGTTTCATACACTATGCTTGTGTTATAGGAAATTAAAAATAAATACTGGAGATACCGAACAAGTTAACCTGACACGTTTTGCAATTGTATTTAGCAAAATTAATGTTTTTGTTGAGGTAGAAACATGGTTTTATAACTATTTATTTTTATTATACCGTTTTAGTATCTTTTAGTTATTATCTATTGTGTATGTTACTATACTATAGTAATGTGTCATACATATATTGCATGATATTATATATTCTATTATATAATAATTGAATATACAGTATAATACATATTGTATATTATTCTATATTATTAAATTTCTATGTCTTTGTAATTCATAGTAATATAGTACAAATTATTATACAATGTACTATGTTATTAAATTACTATATGTTAATTATATTTAGGTAAACGTTATAAATATGTACTAGATAGATTATTCTATATTATTCAATTTCTATATATTTGTAATTTATAGTAATATAGTACAAATTATTATACAATGTAGTATGTTATTAAATTATTATGTATTTATTATATTTAGATACATGTTATAAATATGTACTAGATACATTAATCTATATTATTAAATTTCTACATATTTGTAATTTATAGTAATATAGTACAAATTATTATACAATGTACTATGTTATTAAATTACTATATGTTAATTATATTTAGGTACACGTTATAAATATGTACTAGACACATTAATCTATATTATTAAATTTCTACATATTTGTAATTTATAGTAATATAGTACAAATTATTATACAATGTACTATGTTATTAAATTACTATATGTTAATTATATTTAGGTACACGTTATAAATATGTACTAGACACATTAATCTATATTATTAAATTTCTACATATTTGTAATTTATAGTAATGCAGTACAAATTATTATACAATGCACTAGGTCATTAAATTATTATATGTTTATTATATTTAGATACATATTATAAGTATGTACTAGATAGACATTACAAAGTGTGCTGGTCTTTTTGTTGCTTATATTGTTTTTATCAAACATGAACATTTTAATAGAAATTTCTTTGTTTGGGAAAATTCCATCTTCCCAACATAAAATGTGAGAAACATTTGTTTTCACAAGCATATTTAATTTATTTAAAAATAAATAAATAAATGGTAAACGACAAATATAATTTAGAAAATTAGGTTAAATGGCATTCCTCCTTTTGAGAATCATTTTTGATCATGCTAATAACAATGTTTTAACAAGTATTATCATTAAATAGTTTTTTAACACGAGAAAAAGATATATTAAATACAATTTAAATCATTTTCAATTTCAATATGGGCCATCTAATTATTTTCACAAAATTAAAATTTTCTTTGCACATTTAACTAATTATTATGTTAATAGTAACCTGTCACAGGCAAATAACTGAACTTTAGAAATTTAGTGACAAGAAAATAATGATGTATCATATAAAAGATTTTTCAAAATTTTATTTTTCCCAAATATTAACGAAATTAAGAAATTAAATTAAAAATGATAAACATGCCATTTACATTATATAATAAAAACGATGTAAAAAGACATTACCATGTTCCCAATATCAATTAACAATAAACAAATTTTACATCATCTTTACACATTCGGTCGAATGTATTCGAAAGTAATTACCTTCAATTTCGAATTTTATGTATTTCTTTGAAAACATGTAAAATAGATTTAACGTGGTACGTGGAAATAAATAATTCAATTAGACTTATTTCCAACATTTATCGTTAATACGTGTATATGATCCAGACGATATCCATTGTCGAAAGTTATAAAGGCATCGTTCGAAAGTGACATTGATGTACTGCGTCTTCGTAATGCTGAGCACCTGTATACATGCAGTTGCGTCATTATTGTAGAAAGCCTCAATTATTTTAGATAAAGAAAGAAAAGTGCTGCTTTTAAGTACCTTCACGTTTGATTTTTCATTCGACATTTATCTTCACGAACTTTTTGGTAGAAAGAAGAATAATACAACGTCGACGTTGTATTTTCTATGGCAGATTTGCGGGGTACATGTCAAAGAAAATTTTTGAGAAAATTCTTTATACTACTTAGTAATCGATAAATTAAATTGAATAATTTTTATTTCGAAAGAATTTTTCTAAATTTTTATTCGTAGTCTATAACGTCTCGAATTCCAAATTTGGATTCTTTAAATTGATTAATGAAAAGTAAATAGAAGAGTAAATTGGAGGAAATTTGTTAAAATTGTATTGCTTAGAAAAATCTTAAGTAGGTAAGTTAATTTTAAAAAAGAGAAACAAGTGAAATGTATTATTCAAAGTAACCACGATTTGATTTATTTTACAATTTTTTATAATATAATGTAAAAGATATGATTTCAACAATTGGTTACTAAAATCGCATATACATATAAACTTTCGATTATGTACCTTTCTTGAAATTATTAAATTCATGATTTAAAGAAATAGAAAATATATAGTTAAAAATAGAAATCATTTAAGAATTAATATTATAACAATAGTGATTTGAAAAATTATTCAATATACAATAATCAGTAAATTATACTAATTGTATGTTATATAATTTTATATTATTTAATTTACTAACACAAAGCTAAAAGAAATAACATCATACTATATTAAATTATCAATATATAAATAGAGAAATACTTATATAAGTATTTTGTATCACAAATTTTTTGAAAAAATAGTAATGTTCACAAAACAAGATGTATTTATATTCCTCACTGTCTATTATTTTATATATTTCTTATTAAATTTATTTCTATCCAACAATGTGACAAAAATTAATAAAATTTAATTTTGGTGACCAGTATGTACCAAAAAATTTTTCCTTAAATATTTTTCTTGCTCTATCTGCACAAAATTTTATATTAAAAGAAGATAATAATATTAAATTTATTATACAATCGATCTCTGATTTTTAGTTTTTGCCAATAATTAGTTTAATAATTAGTTTACCTGATTTTGATCACAATGATGTATGCTCGTACTGTTAATTGTAGGCATAATAATAAGAGAAAGCAGAAATGGTAATAAGGGAAAGCGAGCATAATAATTTTTTGAATGCGTGAATAGTACATTTGAAAATGCGCCATTATTCAAGAGCAACGTTCGTTATAAAATCATTTCTTTTTAAACAGAAAATTACATAAAGAAAATTTTTTACTTTAGAAATAAATCTAGCAGTCGAAAATCTATAAAATATAATCGTCTGTTTTGAGAATAAATAGTAGTAATAGTACACATCAATGTAAACAATTTCCTATTTTTAAAATTATTTATTACGCTTTAAGGTTGATAGAAAAGTAATTGTATCTCTCTCTTTGAATTTGAATTTCCCGCCTATATATGTCCTATTGATAAAGGAACAGGTTAGGATTTTACTATGCTAACAAAATCTAATTGAAGTATTTCAAGTACTTCCTGTAGAAGTAGCTATTACCATACTAATTAATAACGCTTTACGGCTGAAGCAAATGTTTCATTAAAATCTATGCTTAGCGCCATAGTCGTTTTACGCCTTTGGATAACGTCACGTTCTGACGATTTTATAATGTAATCAAATATCGACTTAAGAACCACAATGTTCTTTTATTTTGCACATAACCTTAATAAAATATTTTATTAAATATTATAAAAATTAAGCTACATATAATATATAAATGTACCAAATATAATAAAAATTATTAAAATGATGGAGAATTAATTCATGTACTAATTGCAATTGCAAAATATTTAATCGAGCAAATTACTGTTTACATTACTCTGTGTGCACGTCACCAAAGCGAAGATTTTATTATGTCATATCGTAACCGAGGATGAAATCAAGGTCTCGTGTCGCAACATGGTGGGCAAAAGTCAATGACCAACAGATTTTATTAATTTCAGAATCAAATTGATATGAAAATACGGTAATTCCTTTTATGATAATATTTTCTTTTTATTTAATAAAAAAATACCAAGCTTTTTCCGTTTTATAGAATTTCAATATCATGTTTCCTAATTTTCAAAAATATAGGATTGAAATTAGAATTTCTTTTATGGTAATATTTTATTTTTATTTACAAAACATATCAGCCTTTTGTTTTACAAAATCTCAGTATTATGTATTCTAATTTTAAAAAATACAGAACTAAACTTAAAATTTCTTTTATGGTAATATTTTATTTTTATTTAAACAAACATCTATCTTTTGTTTTACATAATCTCAATATTATATTTCCTAGTTTTCAAAGAGGTAAAAATAAAATGTATTTAGTAATATTTGTAGCATTTATTAAAAATAGTAATATTTTTATTTAAAAAGAAATAACAACCTTCTTTTCTTTTACAAAATCTAAATGTTATATATTCTAATTTTCAAGAAAGTAGAAATAAAATATTTCATGTATATTTAATATTGTGCCTATTTCAACACAATATGCAAATATGTAATTTAGCATGATACGTAGTGTAATAAAATACATGTACAAAGCATAAGAAATGAATATTTAAAGTTAATTTTTCTACGCATAATGTTCCATGTGATAACATTATATCTTTCACTATATCTTATTTGGAACTGAAAAATTACTTCCTTTTCACTTGCACTACCAACTGTAGTACACACTGTATAAATATAATACAATATTATAAGTTAAACTAATACAACCTATATAATGCAATATGACAGTCACTAATAATCCAAAAGCATGCATTTCATATTAAATAAACTGATAATAATTTTCTACTTATTTGTTCTTGTAGTATCACTTCCTTTCCAATTGTATCACCAATTATGGAATACCCTGTGAAAATATAATATACAAGTGTATAATTCAACTAATATAACCTATACAACATAATGCAACTGTCACATATAATACAGGAACGTGCATTTCACACTGAATACAGAAATTGATAATAATAGTAACTATTTCCATACATACACACCATTATTTATTTCACCTGTATCCGATGCTTTTCAGAAACACATGAACGCATTCGCTTTAATATCGTCCGGCCACGGATAGTGTTATTGTCTAGTACAACGATTTTACGCCACTACGTGTCGCTGTACGGAATGAAACGCGCGTAACGAGCGATGTTGATCGATTCGATTAAAAGTCACGTGGACGAGTCGATCGCTGTGCAAGCAACGCGGTAATGCGCATTTAATGACAAAAGTGAAGGGGAACCGAGTCCCTCGGGAAAATTTTTGCTTTGACGATGCCGGAGCGTCGCTTGCCCCTCGATATCCGTGTAAATCCATTTCGGGATCATCACGCGACATTAGCGTTAAAGCCGAACGAAGTCGATTCCTTTCGCGTCTCGCGTCAACTGCTATTATTGTTTACGTTCGCTCACTCCTTTCCGCGTTAGGTTAGAATTTACTCTTACGGTCGACGAACAGCGACGTAGTTTAAAGGGGAATATTGTGTGTTACAGTTTTGAATGTTATTGTGGTTTCTTGTGCTTCTACCAGTTTTATTGATTCAATACGCTTCAAATCGATCACTAATTGCAAGTAGATGAATCGTTTAATATCTCATTCGTGGAATCGATGTATATTGATCGTATATCGAGGTATGTATTTATAATTTTTAGACAACAGTTAAAATTATGTTATTAGAACAGTGAATTGTAGAATAAAGTACACATCAAATAATATTGCCATTTAATTCTGTGAAACGTTATAAAACTAAATTCACTTTTTAATTCTGTCAGTTATTGTTATAACTGCGAAAATATAATTGAATTTTGGCGACCGTTTTGTAATGATAGGTTAGACTCGAGTATGTTAAAGAAGGGTGATTTTGAGACATGTGGTGAGAAGATAAGGAGAAGGGGAAATAATTGGCGTCAATTGAATATTATCACGTATTGTCATGTAGTTTAACGAGGAAAACTAATTTTCAATTTCAATTTGGCGTATTTAAATTCTGGTTATAATAGTGAGGTTATGTAATTTTATTTTACAATTTCGTGTATTTATAATAGTTAGTATTATACGTTTTATCTGATACAAATTGGCAGAATATAAATATAGATACAAATATAATACAAATGTAACAACAAATACAAAACATAATGCAAAATATAAATATGACTGAAATTTAAATTAATTAGAATTTAAATAAACAAAATGCAAATTAAAAAGTGCAATGTGAAAAAATAAATAAATTAAATTAAACAGAAAAATGAATTAATCAAATATAATTAAATCTAAAATTATATATTTCAACACAAACTATAGTAATCATATAATATATAACCCAATAATATTAATCGAGGGGTAAAGTACAACCTTATTGGGATTATAAATAAAAAAAATAAAATATTATGCGAATAATCAAATTTTCTGTAATATATATAATCCTACTAATTTAAATCTTTTATCAAGCAATACCGAGTTCCCAATCTTAAATCTTCAATAAAGTTGAAATTTGCCGCATTCCATTCACTCTGAAGCGTGCACGTTGAGCTAGAGGGTGCAGCGTGTAGTTGCTAGTCACGTTTTTTCGATATTGGCACGTACCGTGTCTTCACCTGCACGGCATATGGTGACGGTGCAGAACGATGATCCATGTCGATGATGCCTATATCGAGGGATGCCAGTTGGATTGAACTGCCGGTTAATTTGCTGCTCATCCCCGCGACCCACTGCTTTTCGAGGGTCGAGAGCCGAGCTCTACTTCCGTTACTTGACCCTTCCCAAGGGGGTCACGCACCGTTGATTCCACTTTGTCTCTCTCTCCCTCTCGCAGCTTTCGCTCTTACTTTTCTTTGCTTATATCTTTTTTTTTTTATTATATCTAGCTATCTATTTATTTATTTTTATTTTTAAATGCGTGTATTTATATTTTATTTTTTCTTTTTAAATTCGTTTTTGATACATAGTGATTTTTTTTCCTGTCTTCTTTTTTTACTTTTTTGTCCTTCCTCCTTTTTTATTTTTTGATACATAGTGATTTTTTTTCCTTTCTTCTTTATTTATTTTTTTCTCCTTCTTTATTTTTTCTTTTTAAATTCGTTTTTGATACATAGTGATTTTTTTTCCTGTCTTCTTTTTTTATTTTTATCTCCTTCCTCCTTTTTTATTTTTTGATACATAATGATTTTTTTTCCTTTCTTCTTTATTTATTTTCTTCTCCTTCCTCCTTTTTGATTTTTTTTGTTATTGTATTTGTTTTTCTATTTTGTTCTTTTCTTTACATTTGTTCTTCAAAAAATTTTTTTATTTTTTGTTTGTTTTGTTTTTCTTCTTTTTTATTTTTTCTTCATTCCTTCTTTTTTCTCCTTTTAAAAATTTTTCTTTTCTTTTTCTACTTTTCGATTTTCTGTTTTCTGGCATTCTTCATCCACTTGTTCTTATTTTTCACATTTCTTATACTTTCGTTTTAGAGTGATTGCTTATGTAATTGGTTTTATAGTGATTGGTGTTTGTTACTTTAGGAAGCATAAATTTATTTACAAACCCAAGATTTATCGCTATATTTATGTTGTTTAGCAAGTGATTGTAGAATGATTTTATTTGAAATATTACCTTCGTTACTGTCGTTGATGGAGTATAATCAGTAAATGACATTTCTGATTTTTCTCTTGATTAGATCCCTCTCGAAGATCATGTGTTTAGGATATTGCTAATCATGTTAACCTACTCTAATATTTACATATGATTTTATGGACTTCAATTATGCGAATTCGTCTAGTTACTTGACATAAGTAATGGAGTCCTAACCATTACTCACAGAAGTATTTGAACGTTTACATTTATTGCTTTTAACCAGTGAAATATGTACGTTAAATCTAAATATTTGACGCAACATGTACCATTAAATCATAAAAGTATTTGAACGCAACGATGCAATAAAATTATTCCAATGCAAAATTATTATATTAGTTGATAGCATCATTAATTGAAAAATAAAAAATTTCGATATAACGTTGATCTATTTTTAGTTACGATAGACCTAACCTTTCTGTTGAGCACACTAGCGCCACCCTGACCTGTATCTAATAAATACGCTGTATTTATCGTATTTCATTATTTTTCAATTTTAGTGATATAACGCTACATGTATCACAACATTCTAAGCATTTCAATTTAATAATAATATTTCATTTGTTAAATGACATAGTTATCAGCATTCGAATACTATAGTGTCCGAATCGTATATTATATTAAATTTCTCTTCTTTTAACGCGATTCATGGTAAGTAAATACCAAATAAAATTTAGAGAATGACGTCCGTTTGTAAAATTTGAACTTAATTACTAATCTCACTCAATATACGGGGTGTCCCAACAATATTCAAAGTCGATTTTCTCGACAACGAAGCTTTGAATGAAAAAATTTTATTCTTTACTTTCGATTTGTTTTTTCACGTAGAACCATACTTTCTTCGGTTGTTCCACCGATACTGATGTATCGATAGTTTATCCATTTAAGTCGTAGCTAAGTGCACGCGCACTTGGTGAATATTCAAAGCCGATTTTCTCGAAAATGAAGCTTCGAATGAAAAAATGTTATTCTTCATTTTCGAATCATTTTTTCATGTAGAATTACCCCCTCCACGATTATATTACCAATGTTGATGTATCGATGATCTATCCACCTAAACCAAAGTTGAGTGCACGTGTACTTGGTGAATATTCAAAATTGATTTTCTTGACAACGAAGCTTCGAACGAAAAAATTTGATTCCTTATTTTCGCTTTGCTTTTTCACGTAGAATCACCCCCTCCTCGGTTGTAACACCGTTGCTGGGATATCCTGCAGATTTATCGAGTGACTTATATATAATTGGAAATTCAGAATTTGACTATGATCAAATTAGGCAGTATATTCAATTACTGTTAGGGGATCAGATATTCGAAGTTAATCCAAAATCAAAATAATATAGCAAAAGTTAAGTGATGATCTCTCCCAAGTGAACAACTTCCTGGACCCCGAAGTTTATCTCAAACAACACTACCATGTCTTTCTTGAATTTCTCACTGTCTCCAGACAGAGTACCCTTTCAGCCACTCCATAAAATTCGATAAAGACGAGATTATAAAATATCACTCGAGATATTCGCCGGTGGTATTCACGAGACTCAGACAAGAAAGCAAAATATTGGGTTGTCCGGAAAGATCGTGTTGATTTCTTTAAATATTCTTCGAATCCGCTGAAACAAATGAAGTCAATGAACCCATATGAAGGTCATATGTGTAAATTAAAAACTATCTCTTCGTCTGTTGTCTGAGGAAAGTTTTATTATTATATAATATAATTGCTAGATTTTTTCAACAATGGTTAAGTAGTTACATAAGCATTTTGAAGATGAAGGTAGTTATAATGAGCATCTATAGTGTTCACACTTAATCTAACAGGGTATTATTTAAATTAAAATCTAACAGATTTCTTTTTTAAAGTTTCACTATAATTGTTTAATTTTCTTGAAAATTATATTTTGAAAATTAAGATTAATACTTCCTTGATGAAAATTCGTTGCTGTTTGATTAGTGTGTGTTACTTCATCTTTCATGGTTGTTAGATACATTATTTTCATATTCATATCACTTATTTTCATCATCACACAATCTTTTTAATAACAAATTTGATATCATCTCGAGAAATAAAATTTAAAAAATTTTAAAACACCCTAAAGAATAATATATTAATAAAAGATTGTAGTAGAAAATCTTCATTTACCTAAAAATTTCATTTGTTGTACACCTCATAAAGTAAATACATAAGAAGTCACCATTTCTTACGTGTAATCACTGATTAAAATGAAAGAAAAATACTTTTAATACGATAAATTTTTCTTTTTAATAATAAAATCACATAAAAGAAAGAAAAGTGAACACACAATATAGAAAAGGAGGATCGAACATCTAAATCTGTTGCATTCAAAAATACAAATCTTTTTAGAATAAATTCACAGCAATTTGCAAAAGACAAAGACCATAGTTGCTATTAAATTGACCAAAACGTATAGCTTTTCGACATTTATCTCCTTACACTCTAAAACGTAGCCAGCTTCAGTTCCAATCTCAAAATACAACCAAAAATTGTATTAAGAATTAAAAGAATTGCATTTGTTTCAAAATTCTAATATACTCTAACATTCGCTCTAAAGGCGACTATTTCTAAACCATCCAAGAGTGTCAAAGGCACATCGAACCCCAAAACTGTATGAAAAGCTAGACTTAATGATCAGCTGTATTAAATTAAAAGAAAGAGAGCAAATGGCAATGTACCATGTTTAAAAAATGCAAGTCTTTTTAGAATAAATTCACAGCAATTTGCAAAAGACAAAGACCATAGTTGCTATTAAATTGACCAAAATGTATAGCCTTTCGACATTTACCTCCTTACACTCTAAAACGTAGCCAGCTTCAGTTCCAATCTCAAAATACAACCAAAAATTGTATCAAGAATGTTAAGGTTAAATAAACTTTACACAGATTTCTAAGTGACCAAGTACCTTTATTATATTTACAATATACACGTGTTCCTAATAGACAGAGTACAGAGCGACTGACTTGATGCGTCAGGCAGTGCCTCGCAAAAACAAAAGAAGTAACACTATTAGCTCTAACACTCATCAATAGATGGCGTCGTTGTCTTGAAATTATTATGATATTTCCTACAAAGAATTAAAAAGGTTTCGTTTGTTTCATAATTCCAATATACTCTAACATTCGCTCTAAACCATCCAAGAGTGTCAAAGCAGTACACATCGAACCTTTACAAAGAATTAAAAAGGTTTCGTTTGTTTCATAATTCCAATATACTCTAACATTCGCTCTAAAGGTGACTATTTCTAAACCATCCAAGAGTGTCAAAGACACATCGAACCCCAAAACTGTACGAAAAGCTAGGCTTGCAATTAATGACACGTGATCAGCTGTATTAAATTGAAAGAAAGGAAGCAGATGTAGCATGTTTAAAAAGAATCGATTGGAAAGATTGAGGACTGTTGTACATCATGTAGAACGAAGGAGCGATTACATCAGAACAAAAGGTTAATTTCACGAAACTGCATAAACACAAGCCGATATCACTGGCGAAGGACGCTGGAGGAGCGTATGCTCATTCTGTGAACAGGTCTCATTAATAAAAGGAGCAACGTTTCGGGAGATATGTTTTGCAGCGATACGAATTGCGATGTCTCTTCTTACGGCACATGGTACCGAAAACTGGCCTGGCATACATAACTTTAAACGAAGCACCGAGATAGCACCACCTGCCTCTCTCACCCATTTTAATTTGTCACCACGTTCTCGCCATCGATGTCAGGAGTTAAGACTTTCTCTGTCTTCGGGCCTGGCACCATGAAATCCGAACACCGAACAGCGCACCGAGAATTCCCTTCCTTTTTCGCGTGGAACCGTGGAACGCACGCTATGCGCCAGGAAACCGGCTGTATGTACGTTTCGTTGCTTCTTCTTTTTCATTTGCCCCGCCGTTTAGCCGTCCTCGCAAAAAAGTTCATCTTCGACGTGGACAGCTTTTAGGTCGGGCACTGCGCAGACCTCGACAGTGTGCACGCTGAAAGATTGGCCATTGTGTAATAGACACACCTCTCACGATATGATACTAAAGATAGGTCAGAGGAGCTATCCTCGTTGACTGGCGGTGTCACATCCATAACCAAGATTCTACGTAGGTATTACGTGATGTAGAGAGAGTGAATAGGATTCAAGACGAAATGGAATAGGCAAAACATTGACGTAGATATAGGAATCCAGTAGTGTTAACTACTTTGCTGCAGAACCTAGAGATTTGCAACTGAAGGCTTGACTATTAATAGGCCCACCTCTTTCAACGTAATCCTAAACATAGGTTACAGGAATTATTTTCATTCATTGGAAGTAGACACATTTATAACTGATAAGAGACTACGTGATATTATATGACGAATAGAGTGAATAGAATGCATCAGGACAGAATGGAATAGGTAAAACATTGACGTGGACATTGTAATCCAGTAGTGCTAACTATTGTACTGCAGAGCTCAGGGATTTGCACACTGAAGGATCGACCATTGAGCAATGGACCTACCTATCTTAACCTGATTTTGAAGATAGATCACAGGAATTATTCTCATTGACTAGAAGTGTCACATCTCTAATTGTCAAAAGACAATTTGATATCATATGACTAATAGAGTAAATAGGACTTAGTAGGATAGAATGGTATAGACATAGAGATCCAGTAGTGCTAGCTATTACACTGCAGAGCTGAGGGATTTGCACACTAAATGATTGGCCATTTAGTAGTAGCCCCACCTCTTTCAACATGATCCTGAAGATAGGTCACAGGAATTATGCTCATTGATTAGAGATGCCACATTTATAATTGATAAGAGACTATATGATATTGTATGATGAACAGGGCGAATAGGATGCATCAAGACGGAATGGAATAAGGTAAAACATTGACGTGGATATTGTAATACTAATAGTAGTAATGCTAAATACTGTATTGCAGAGCTCAGAGATTTACACACCGAAGGATTGTCACTTTGACTAGAAGTGTCACATCTCTAATTGTCAAAAGACAATTTGATATCATATGACTAATAGAGTAAATAGGACTTAGTAGGATAGAATGGTATAGACATAGAGATCCAGTAGTGCTAGCTATTACACTGCAGAGCTGAGGGATTTGCACACTAAATGATTGGCCATTTAGTAGTAGCCCCACCTCTTTCAACATGATCCTGAAGATAGGTCACAGGAATTATGCTCATTGATTAGAGATGCCACATTTATAATTGATAAGAGACTATATGATATTGTATGATGAACAGGGCGAATAGGATGCATCAAGACGAAATGAAATAAGGTAAAACATTGACGTGGATATTGTAATACTAATAGTAGTAATGCTAACTACTGTATTGCAGAGCTCAGAGATTTACACACCGAAGGATTGTCATATTCATAGCTGACAAGAGACTATATGATAGTATATGGCGAATATTGTAAATAGGACTCGTTAGAATAGAATGGTATAGACATAGAAGTCCAATAATGTTAACTACTGTGCAGAACTCAGGGATTTGCACACTGAAGGATTGGCTATTGAGAGAGTAGACCTACCTCTCTCACTATAATCCCGGAGATAGATCACAGGAATTATTCTTATTAACTAGCGGTGTCACATGTTTAACTGACAAGAGACTTTATGATATTATATGATGAACAAAATGAATAGGATTCATCAAGACGTAATGGAATAGGCAAAACATTGGCGTAGACATAGGAATTCAGTAGTGTTAACTACTCTACTGCAGAGCTTAGGGATTTGCACACTGAAGAATTGGCCACTGATTAATAGGACCACCTCGTTCAATATTATCCTGGAAATAGGTCACAGAAATTATTCTCATTGACTAGAAGCGTCTCTAGAGCGCAAAGAGTTAATACTAGTGTTAACTACTATATTGCATAGCTTAGGGATTTGCATACTGAAGGATTGGCCACTGAGTAGCAGACCTACCTTTCTCAATATAATCCCTTACAATTAGATAGATCACAGGAAGTGTCAGTATTGACAGCATTGACAGTCAGTGAACAGTATTCATCAAGAGGAAATGACGTAGACATAGAAATCCAATAGTGTTAACCACCATACAGAGCTCAGGAGTTTGCACACTGAAGGAATGCAAGTCTGCTTGATCACAGTGCAATAAATCTACTTTCCCTAACACAGCTTCGGAGATAGATTACAATTTTCGTTATTGCTCGAAGGTATCAATTAGAATTATATTGCATCGCGTAACGAATGCAGTGAACAGCTCAGCTCGAGATGAAACGAGCCAGAGTGACGAAGCATTGGTGCAGATATGGAATGAGTATTTACTATCGTGTAGAGCTCAGCAGTTTGTATAATATATGGAAGGAATGCAGTTGACTGAACATACTGCAATAGGATTAGCTTCTCTAACATGATTGCAGAGAGAGATCACAATTTTGGTTGCTGGTTGAAAGCGTTGAATCGACGAATAAAATTACATGGCATTTCTATGGCGTATCGAAATCAAACTCGATACACAATGACGTAGACGTGCAATCTGTGTCAGCTATTTAACATAAGACAAAGCACCAAGGAGTTGTTGTTTTTGAGAAAAATGACTTTGAAAGTCTGTCGGGTGTGCGTGGATTCGCAAGAATTATTGTAGAAGTACTATGCGTGGCTGAAAAGAAGTCATCTGAGAAACTTGTAGGACCGAATCCCCACCAACCCAACCATTCTAACGTCATGGCAGAAGTAGAGTAAAGCGCTTCCCTTATTGGCAGAACTGATCCCTTCCTATTAGCCCGGTCATAGAACACCACGTGACAAAGAAAGCAAACGAAGCAACGAGACAAAGAGAGACAGACGCAACAAATAGATGCAAGAGCGTAGACTCATCCCAAAAACATATTAACTTCAGATTCTTCCGATGAACACGTGATTATTTGCAATTACTAATTACTAATTAGCATCTCGATTAACTTTTCATTGCATTATACAGCAAACGTGCTGTACTGTACACATATTTTTTATATTTATGTTGCATCGTATGATTTTTTAAACGGTTATCTAGTACGATGCAATTGCATAATTAATTTATCATAAAAAATAGATCTTAAATTTTAAATCAATTTTCATAAATGATGTTAATTATTATTACTTTCGTACTCCTTTACCTTGTAAATCTTCCGAGCTATTGTCATCTGATTCCTTATCCGACTCACTGCTTTGTATTTCCAATCCTAGGTCTTCAATTGCGTCTTCTATTATTCGAGTGTAAGAATTTTACGGATATCTTACGCCTATGTTAACGTATCACGTTATCGAACTTGGAGGTAGTAGTTTTGGGAGTGTCATAGAAGAGTGGGTATTACTAGTGGAATACCCCTTTTGCCCCGCAACCGAACGTGATGACTTCTTCTCAGCCACGCATAGTACGTAACGTGGGAGATATTTTTGTGTTCTCTGTATTCCTTCTTCGCGTTTGTAATTTATTTTTGGGTAGAAAGTGTAAGCATCTGGTTTTCATGAATTACATGTCCATGTAAACACCGTTGAAAATTTACGCCATGTTGCTGGGGAAATTAAAATGGTCTTATGGAATGAACTTGTAGCGAAGATTGTCATTCCAACTTTTTTTCCAATCAACTTTTTGTCTGCAACTTTCCATATTCCTGCCGATGATTTACAAACAAGGGAACGAGGAGAAATCAATGCTGAAAGATACGCGACTGAGGATCTTTATTGGGTGGGTACACCCAACAAATTTGCACAGCTATCTTTCTTTAAAGCGAAAACTCGTTTGCAAAAATTTTGTTTTGGAATTTTTGCTTACCTTTTCGTGAAGGATTTATTATAAATATTCTTTATCATCATTTATGTACCATCCTGAAGATCTATGTTTTTTTTGGAGATAGTCTAATTTAAAAATGAAAGAAGAAATTCAATTAGTATTACGTAAGTATTACATTCGCAAATATTAAGATATTAATTGGGAATTTCATAGAAAATGTGCAGTTTTGAATAAAGAACTTTCAATAAACGTTTCGGGTCAAAGTTGTGATAATTATTTAATGAGGCTTAGAATAATATGTGATTATACAGGGTGTTTCAAATGTGTGAAAAATATCTTGAAAGACAGTTTGAGAAGTATGAAATAGCGCTGAATAGAAAGTCAATTGTGCAATTATAGCATTTGAGAAGCACAGATTGAATATAAAATGAAATTGAAAAGAATAAATTTGTTTATATAATAAATAATCAAATATCTTTATGATCTTAAGCAGATACTATATCATTACCTGTAACATATTAAAATTATTAAGGGAAAATGTTGTAGACTCATTTTTGTTAATTTTTTGGATATATGGCTAAACAGAATTAGTTACATACATATGTATACTCCAATACATTATAATTAAACTTGAGAATAAATAGAATTAATCAGTTAAAAGATACAGGATTTTCAAAAATTGATGTCAGATTCACAAAATTCGGTCTAAAAAGCTCATCAAACGAATAATTTGTAAATTTAAAAAGAGAACCAAAGATATAACCACATGACATAACAACACCCAATAATATCTTAATATTGAAGAGTATCACAATTTCCACATCAAATCCAAGAACCAAATAAAACTAGTCTTGTTGCAATAAAATTAATTACACTCTTTAAACTTAAATTAAAAAAGAAACAAATAATTAAATATAATTTAAATACTTGAATTTAAATCAGCAAACCAATTTAATTTCGTGAGTCTAATTTAAATCTAAATTTAAAAAATTGCCATTAAAGAAAGCAATTCTAAAATTTAAATTAAACGAAAAAATAATATTTCCTTATGGCTTTTGGATAGAGATGGAGATTCTATGACACTCAAACAGGGTATTTTTTTGAATTCATATCTCCATAATTCAAAGCTTCAGGTAAACCAAAGATCTTGTAGTATCTGTAACAAACAACAGCGAGTATGTATAAATTCGTGTCTAGACGGATGGCGGTTCGCAGACTTGTGAGCAACGATGGGCATGAATCTTCCTTTATTTCGTGGCGATCCAATTAATGCGCCACATGACGTTTCCGACGAACGGAAATCGGTGAAGGGGGCCGCTGGGAGACGAGGGCACACGGCCAGACGTCACGCTCCTGGAGGGTCTAAGTTAATTGTTAATCGGTAATCCAGCCCGATCGTTCTGCCACCGTGGAAACGCCAGTTGGCTCCTGCGATTTTTCGAATCCGAAAAATGTTAACTTCCAAGGTTAAACACGATTCCAGAATAACGATTAGTATCGACTATGAACAATTATTGTATCGATTGTCGAACATTGACTATATCAATTATGGGACACATGACTATTTGCAATTTTTCCTTTGTGATTTATTCGTTGAATTAATCTCGCAGAGCAACAGAGGTGCCATTTATCTTATGTCAATAATTTAATTTTTCTATTCTGATATGAAAATAAATTAATGGATAAATAAATATTTTTATTTTGGTGAAGGAAGATTACATTTGTTTGGAATTTCTCTTTTCGACGAGGAAAATGAGGATTAATGAGGATTACTGTGAGAAATAGTTAGTTTGGCAACACTGCAGTAATACAATAATAAAATATTGTGTGAGTTATGCAATAATATGATAACGAAATAATATAAGGAAATAATAATAAAAATATGCAATTATTTTCAGTCAGTATTAAACAATAAATGGTTAAAGGATTAAAATAAAATATCACAATGATGTGCATCCAAAGTAATAGTCAATTAAAGAAATATACAAGGTGGACCACTTGACTTTGTTATTAATTTATTAACCTCTCTTTATTATTAATTTATAAATTTATATTTTTATTAATATAACTGATTTAAAAAATAAAATGTCGTTATTTTTGTTGGCTTTCTAATAGCAAAATAATAATGGTCCACCCTATATATATGTCAAGAATCAAGTGATTAATGCAGACATTATACATAATGCATAATTTGATATAGTTTATTCTAAATATATCATAATAACCTATTACTCACTTTGCTCATAACATATGCATATAATATAGATATAATATATATACAAATAATAAATATCTAATTTCCTACACCAAAATAAAATAAAATCACAAAGCAATAATCGCTTACCAAAAATTTATAATACTCTTCCTCCAAGTAACATAACCTCTGCACAACAATGACGAAACGCCACGAGTTTTCCACGTCCAATTTCATCACTATAAACTACTCTAATCACGCGTATTATATTATATAATACCATAACTACATTATACTATAAAATACTCATAAATATATTTTAAAATTCGAAGGATTTGCAAAGTTTCTACCCAATTTTATCGCGAATAGAATATATAGTGGTTAAATAAGATTAAATACAACTTGAATGTGCAATTTTTCATAATGAAATCGTAGTACAAGGGGGTTAGTCGCAAACTTAATTACAGCGCCTGCGCGGATCGAGCGCGATGGAAGATAACCTCTATACCGTCAAGGAACAAAGAGTTTTGCTAATTCCTCGCCAACAATCTGTCTGCGGGCGCGTGCCATGTGGCAAACAGAATTTCACACTTCGATCAGACACGCCCGATTTTCCGAGATCCTAATTGGATGAAACTACAAAGAGGAGCCTCTTCGCTGTTGCTTGATCGCCTAACGGTTGTATGCGTAGCGCCAAAACGCTGTTCCTTCAAACGCTCGGATGCACACCTTTCTGCATTCACAAAAGTCTGCGAATTGAGGGAAAATATTATTGGAAATTATTACCGGTGTGAATAAATAACTGACCCACGCGCAGTTTCCATGGTCGTTAATGTGTTGGGTATACGTTATTGGGTATATGTTTGGATATTATTATTGCTCCCTTTGTTGTTCTGAATTTGCACTGGTTCCGTGTTCGTTGTTTATTAGGGTTTGCATTTTGCGAGTTTTGGGTGGATGCTGAGGAATTTGTTTAGGAGTTTGATAAAATTCAGACCGGCTTGTGAGAACCTACAAATCTGGGTTTCAGTGATAATATACTTATATATAATATAGTTATATAGATAATAATATTATGTGGATAAGAA